>NC_063063.1:0-300000 GCF_018812025.1 Megalobrama amblycephala | reverse complement strand
AATGTATGACATTCACCATCAAATAAAATACAAAATAAAACAATACAAAATAAAAAAATATAAATAAAATAAAATAAAATAAAATAAAATAAAATAAAATAAACACAGAATGGGAAATATTGCTGTTTATAAATGTATGACATTCACCATCAAATAAAATACAAAATAAAACAATACAAAATAAAAAAATATAAATAAAATAAAATAAAATATAATAAACACAGAATGGGAAATATTGCTGTTTATAAATGTATGACATTCACCATAAAATAAAATACAAAACAAAACAACACAAAATAAAATAAAATAAAATAAAATAAAATAAAATAAAATAAAATAAAATAAAATAAAATAAAATAAAATAAAATAAAATAAAATAAAATAAAATAAAATAAAATAAATAAAATAAAATAAAATAAATAAAATAAATAAAATAAAATAAAATAAAATAAAATAAAATAAAATAAAATAAAATAAAATAAAATAAAATAAAATAAAATAAAATAAAATAAAATAAAATAAAATACAGATCTGGAAAACACAAAATATATACATGCATGTAATCCACCATAAAGTGAAATAAAGTAAAGTAATAAAATAAAATAAAATCTGGACATTTCCCTCCAGAGTTATAATAGCTACTGCCCTTACAAAAAAGTATACTTCAAGTTCAAGTCTTCTTTAAGTGAACATATAACATCACATTTAGAGTTTACATTTTATATATTATTTTTGCACTACTATGTTCCTATTTAGGTATTATATTTTTATACTTGAAATATCTTTCAATGTACTTTAACTCTTTCCATTTTAAAAACACTTTATTCTAGCTTCATGAATCCTTTTTTCATCAATACTTAAATGTGGGTAAGTTTCATTTAAAAAGAAAAAAAAAAGGAAACATTGTAAACAAAAAGCTGAGAAAATTGCATTTTTGTCAAAGACTATGTCCGGCTGGGATTCAGAAGGATGATCAAACACAGATGGAGTAGATCGAGTCCATAAACACCCCCAAAGCTTCACAGTCCTCATTCAGTCACGTTTGGCAGTTTTGATTTATATGCCGTTTGATGTTTGAGGATCGCTTTATTTTATGTTTGCGTGAGTAATCTTCTATCGCTCATTTCAGCTTCTTCTTCTCCTGCATTTTGATCCTGTACTCTTTCAGAAGATGCGTAACAGCGCCCCCTACCGTATATAGCCTGAAAACTCGGTCAATGGCGAGGAAAGAGTGAAGTAGATTTGAAGTAAATTCCTTTGTACACTCCCAGTGGACTAGCCTACACAAAAATCCAGAATTGGGACTATATCTGTTTTCTTTATAAATCAATATTTTCAAACGATGTACTTTTATACTATACTTTCAAGTATATCTCGATCAAGAGTCCAAGTATAGGCCAAATATACTTAGACTTTTCTGTCAGTACAAGTCAAGTATACTTAAGTGCAATTTTAGTATATTTCTCAGAAGTACATATAGAAGTATATTTCTCAGAAGAATATAAAAAGTAGACTGAACGTATAATTTCTTATTTTTAGTTTAAAACAACTATACTAATAGCATACTTGAATGAACCTCTTTTTCGTAAGGGTGCGCCCCTGTTTTTTGGGTTCAACCCTTGTTCTAGCCATAGGCATGTAAACAACACTTTTCTGTAGCCAAGTAGCCTAATAGCTGGTGTGATTGCTCTAATATCCACGATAAGAGGCTCGATAAGAGCGTTCACATGATTTCTGTCATCAGGTTCACATCAGCGCTGTCCGAACAGCCACATGCCAACAGAAACAGATCCCATGTGTGACAGGACGTGGACCGGCCCGTTCACAGGAGACTCCGTACGGCTTCGGCATTCACATGCCAGGCTTCATTATGCAATGTGAGCACTTGTTTTGACTCAGAAAATGAGAGCGCTGAATAACCGGTAGGAAATGAAGCCGGACTCTGCCAGGTTTCAGACCGTCGTTGTCTGCGATAATCAGAATTCAACACGATTACCGTTCATGTTTCTGCATTCAGCACTTGGTCCGTCCGTTCGATTCCACAAAGCACTTTTCCAGCGTTTTATTGCATTAAATGACAAAGATAATGAGCTGTCATCACAGATTTAACTTTATTAAGCTCTTGCTTAATAGCTTTATGAAAGAGAACTGAAGGAGAGCTTTAATATAGTGATATTTTGAAAGTCAGCTGAAAGTATCCCAAAAATGTAATGACTTTAAAAAATAGTGACATTTGGGATAGTTTGGAAAGTCTCTGGCTCGCACAGGCTGATATCATCAGATAAGCACGCTTGTTCCCATGTGATAAGAGCTACCAAACCGTTTACTGGGAAATGACCGCAAAGTGCCGCACTGAATTGTTTCTTCTCCAAAGTGCTCTGGTGACAGCGACCGTTTTCCAGAGTCAGCCAGTCAAATGTCACTAAATTAAAAAACCTTAAGTGGTGTGCTTGCTAATTTTGATTCATTTTAGCAATTTGGCTGCATGTTTTTGTATTTACTTTCCTTAAACTCTAGGCCAAGATCAGCCCATTACAGCATCTTTATGAAAACAACCTCAGAAGCACCAGAGTCAAGCTGAGACACGTCAAACAGATCTGCTTAAAGGGACAGATCACCCAAAACTAGTGTCGCACTGAAACATCAAACATTGAAATTAAAGTTTTCATTTAGCCAAAAACCGAAACAAAAAATAACATTTATTTAATCATAAAGTTACAAACATTTAAATTGCACATAAGATACTTTTTAACGACGTAATTGTGTTTCTACTCCAATTTGTTGTTGAAATATAAACCTTTGCAAGTGTTTTCAGATTTAATCGAACATGCATTAAATAAAGACATCAAGTTCTGAATTCACTATGATGGAAGGACTTTTATTATGAAACTCTTTGCTGAGAGCATTAGTGCCCGCCCACTCTTACAGTGGAGCTGGTTCCGGAATTATTTTTTCCATTCATTTCTCACATAGGGATTTTAAAATAATAAGTCTGCGTTAAAGAGTTTTAAGCCAAGAACCAAACCAACCATGAGGAGAATCTCAACATTACAAACTTTGATGGGTCAGTGACGTGACGGGTCATTGTTTTGTCCAAAGGCCTTAATAATAATAATAATAATAATAATAATAATAAACAACAAAGATATGACATCCAGAGTATGTAAGGTAGTGCAACTTAGATCTCTTTTATTGAATCCAAAAGGTTTTAATTATATTTTTCTACATAAAGTTATTTTAAAGATTTTGAAGTGTCAAAAGGTCATTCGGTTTAACCGTCCAAAGGCCAATACAGCCATTTCATTTGTGATTAAAATATATTAAAATGTCATAAATATATATATTTTTTATTCTGGCATGATTTTATAACATCATATATCAACATAGTGCAAAATGATGTTAAAATTATGTGTAGAAGTCGTTGCTTTGTTATGAGAATGAATGAATTTCATTGATGTCATTCGGAGTAACCAATATAAAGGGACCATTTTGGATCAAGTCATGCGGTCAGTATCATGTGACAGGATGTGACATCATTCAGGACCACATGGTCATGAAGCAAAGTAATAAACTCTCTCTTAACTATTTGATAAATTCATGTTTTCACTTGTTCATACGCATGTCCCGAAACATCAGGTCATTCGGTGCAACCGCTATAAAACATGGAAAATGTTGTAATATTTTAAAAACTTGTACTAAATATAAAATGTTTGATTGTCCTTTTGTTAGATATCAGCCTGTTAGCATTGTTTGAAAATATCGTCATTCGGTAAAACTGAAATTTTGGTTAAACCAAATGACTTTTGGTCTTTTTGGTGGCAAATCTTGTAAAAAATGACAAAAGCAGTGTTAATTGATTATAAAAACCACATAATCTCATTGTTAACACTTAATAAAACTTCAAAATTAATTATATCTCTATTATATTTTTTGACACTTTTAAAAACCTTATTTGTCACTGACTCTGATTTGAAAGTATTTGAAAATCGGACAAAAACAAGACTGAAGCTTTAATGAGGGAAAGAACTACAATCCCATGAAGCATTGCAAACTGCATAATTAAATTAAAAAACGACGGAGAAAAATAAAACTATTTATTTAAAAAATGATTAAATAAAGTTAAGTTAAACAAAAAAATTATTAAAGTTGATTAAATACATGCAAACAGTATATATTAAGTTTGTTGTAAAATATGCATGTATAGTATTTTGAGAGCGTCTCAATGACATCATTCACAGCGCTTGATGGGAGTGGGCGGAACTAACGAGATATATTGCTTGTTTCGACTTTCTGATTGGTGGGATTTTCTGCACAGCATCATGGGTAATGTAGTTTTTCACCTTGAATTCTGCTGTTAAACACGATTATTTTAAAAATAAGATGAAATAATGTGGGCTGACAGCTTCAACAGCAGCAAATACCATCGATTAACAACCTCGTAGCGCACAGAAGGGCTGACTTCAAAGGCTTATAAGCTATCATTAAAAATCTATTTCCCTATGGAGTTTTTACACTGTTACGTAAAATTAAACAATAAAATAAAATAAGAAATAGGACATTTCTTTCCAGAGTTATATTGGGTGCTGTGCCCATGTTGTTTTGGTTTGCACAATGCTATTAACATTAATCAACCCTTGTTCTCTCCATACAGCAAATGATTTGTGTACATATAAAGAACACATTTCGAAGACTTCTGTCCTTGATGATAACCTCACGGCCTTCTCTCTGGACCGGCACGGAGATACGAGTGGCGTGACAGAACAGTTGCTCAATTATCCTGCAGAATCATTCAGCCACGACTGCGGCCACAAAGGAAGCCGGTGGCGTTCAGCAGGAAACGTCATCTGAGCCAGTGAAGCCTGAGGACACTTGTTGCCACAACAGATATTAATCCTAGCGGTCAGCGCTGGACACTGCACTTAATCTGGCAGCATCTCACACGGGTTTAATGAGTCACCAGCGTCCAGAGCGCTCAAACTAGTCTGATTTATGAGGTTTTGCACAAGTCCTCTTGACCACATCTGAGCATTTATCAAACGCTTCAAGCGTAAAGCGATAGCTTTGACCACATGCAGATCAAATGCACTAATATGAAGTAGATGGACAGCTCTTGATCTCTATATCAGCAGTAAGACATTCACAAGCACTGGTCTAACCAATGGAGTGAATCAGGGGTGGGACTATCTGTTTGATGACCAATGGTAGACGGCGAGAGTGTTCTAGAAAATGGCTTCATTATTTCTGCCAAACGTGGTTGTTTTTTATCACATCTCAGTACAAACAAACAGCCATGTTGTGGTGAGATTAACTACACTGAAATATTATCCCGTCACATCCTTCTGAAGCATAAGAAAGCAAACAAACAATCAGATAATTGAGAATTAAGACGTTTACTCAGTATTTCTCAATATTAGATTTCACGATCGCTGGAGGAATCGGCCAGAACGACTGCACATGTTCACACTTCACGGCCACTGAACACAAACTATGAAAGCCACTTATGGAAATATGCATGATAAATAGGAAACATGAAATGTTTATGCAAATGCAATTAGTAAACTAATGTCGTACAAGTGAAGGGATTGAGAACATCTGCGACCCTTCGGAGCCCGAAGGATGTAAACCAGATGAAGGATCCGGCTCAATTCTGCCCGACGGACCGCACCGAGAATCACTGTCATATTCCCATATCAAAAGAGCCACTTACAGTAAAAGGACTTTATCAAGCTTTGAAAAGCTGCATCTGCTCTCGCGTGGTCCATCTCTGAGCATTCTTTATCGTGAAGAACGCAGACTATCATATGCAAACAGACTGATGTTGTTTATAGTGCATTCTGTTATCAAAATATTTACAGGCCAGCAGAGTTGTGCATTTGACTATAAGCAGATGTTTCATCTACTCACTGCTCACCTAACAAACGACTTCATCTGACCATCCTGTGATGTTTCTTTTACACACACAGATAAACTCTTCTTGTGTAAGAGAGAGTTATTGGGGATGTTTTAAAGAAGGTGAGGTAAGGAAATTTGGACTGAGAAAATAAACTCAGTTTTACTATGCAAATATTTCCACAATACTTAAAAATAAAGAGAAATCAATCTCGGTGTGGGATGTTCATCCAGTGCTGAAGATAACTGCCTTCCCAGCTAACAAAAATATGTTCTAAGAACGTTACTATTAAGTTATGAAAATGTTCTTTACAGAATGTTTAAAAAAAAAAAAAAAATGGATATGTGAACATTAAGGGAACATCCCATTTTTTCAGTCTTCAAACATTATGGGAACGTTACTTTTGAATGTTCATTCTGAAACAAGCAGTAACATTTAAAAAACGTTGATGAACATCCAACTATAATGTTTCAGAAAAGCGTTCCACGAACGATGTATAAATAATGTTTTTCTGCTAATGTTTTGAGAACATTGTTAAAGAGCAGAACAAACATTTTATTAATGTTACTGGAAGAAGGGTTGTTCATAACTTTGAGAGAACCTTGCCAGAACATTCCCTGTCAGCTGGATAGACATTATTAGTTCAGAATTAGTTCACTTCAGAATTAAAATGTACTTCTCCACGTCATCCAAGATGTTCATGTCTTTCTTTCTTCAGTGGAAAAGAAATGAAGGAAAACATTCCAGGATTTTTCTCCATATAGTGGACTTCACTGGGGTTCAACGGGTTGAAGGTCCAAATGTCAGTTTCAGTGCAGCTTCAAAGAGCTCTACATGATCCCAGACGAGGAATAAGAGTCTCATCTAGAGAAACCATCAGACATTTTCTAAAAAATAATAAACATTATATACTTTTTAACCACAAATGCTCGTCTTGCACTGCTCTGTGATGCTCCACGCATGACGTAATCATGTTGGAAAGATCAGGCGTGACTCCTCCGACGTTGTTGTTTTACCTTTTTTTTGTAAAGAGCGTTTGACTTAGTCTTTGACGTTCGCTCTGTAAACACTGGATCGGTACTTCCTCCTACGTCACGCGTGACCTTTCCAACATGATTACGTCATGCGTGGAGCATCACAGAGCAGTGCAAGACGAGCATTTGTGGTTAAAAAGTATATAATGTTTATTATTTTTTAGAAAATGTCTGATGGTTTCTCTAGATGAGACTCTTATTCCTCGTCTGGGATCATGTAGAGCTCTTTGAAGCTGCACTGAAACTGACATTTGGACCTTCAACCCGTTGAACCCCAGTGAAGTCCACTATATGGAGAAAAATCCTGGAATGTTTTCCTTCATTTCTTTTCCACTGAAGAAAGAAAGACATGAACATCTTGGATGACATGGGGGTGAGGACGAGAGCGTCTCCTCAACATATTAAAATCACTCAGCCAACTGTTCTCTGAGGGCGGACCAAAGCAGCCAATGGGTGGGCATTATGCAAATGTGTAACATGGTGATGTAACTCAGTCACAAATTCAACGTCAGAACTACAAACCAGGTGTTTCAGGCTGTACTTACTGTTGGAGAGATTCACTCACCGTGCCGTGGACTCTATGAAATCAAAAAAGCATAGTAGGTGCCCTTCAAATATAAATGAAATCTTTTGCAAATACTCGATGATCCACTACATTGCATTCTAAGTCAAACGCCTACTTGATTTCCAAAAGATGATCCGTCATCAATCACCGAAGACAAACAGCAGTTCACAGCTCTAGTGTTTGTTCTGCAGGTGTTCGATTACCAACAGAGATGATCATTTACCGTGTTTTACACTGCTGTCTTCAGCTAAACTGGTTTATCATTATGCATCTCATTAGCATAAGCAGTAGTGGATTTTTGAACAAGTTTGACTTCAAATGATGTGCTCTTGCTGGAATGCAGCATTACTCCATGATTTATCCTCACAAAACAGCAAATACATTCAACCCATTACATCAAACGCATGACGAGGAGTGTGCGGATGCAATGAGACGCGCTTTACTCACTGAAATGTAAAATACTCTCAGGTATTTTTCTTCAAGTCGAAATCATTTCAAATGAGCACAATCCTTTTTAATCCCTGTCATAAAACCGGCTATGAACCGGACATTCGGTCAGATCTACAGTAACGACTCCAACAGAAGCAGAATAAACATCACACATATTCCCTTTGATGCACAAAAACATCCCCACCTCTATTGAAGCAGTTTTTAATTTTACACTGGTGATCAAAAGTTTGGAATAATTAACATTGGAAGAATTAAGAAGTCTCTTCTGCTCACCACGGATGTGTTTATTTGATCAAAAATACAGTAAAAACAGTGAAATATGTGAATATATAGTAAAGTGTAATTTATTCCTGAATTTTCAGCATCGTTACTCCAGTCTTCAGTGTCACATGATCCTTCAGAAATCATTCTAATATGATGATTTGCTGCTCAAGAAACATTTATGATTATTATCAATGTTGAAAACAGTTGCTGCTTCAGATTTTTGATCAGTTATTCCAAACTTTTGACCGGTATTGTATATATGGTTATTGATTTATAGTCAGGATTTTGGTAAAGCCATACTATGAGCTGTAATGTGATAAAGCCATACCTGAGAAGCTTTAAGGTCGAACAGCATCGGTCTCCCTCAGAAGAACAGGACGATCATAGATCATTGTGTCGATGAAGGACTCTTACTGTAAATCTGTGATTACAGGAGCTGTGTCCGTTTCACCTGAGCTTCCTCATCATTGTGTGAGAGGATTCGGAGAGCTTCAGAGCAGATGTGAGCATCTACAGAGATAATGAACATACATTAAAGATCTCATTACACGGTTCAGAGACCCACACGTACTGGCAAAGGACTGCTGTACGGACACAACAGAAACAGATATTCGATTCGCACAACAGAAGAATGTACTGTACATAATCAGTTCTGATACGGACCGTATGACTGTAAAACATAATTGACAGAGCCTCACACGATACAGATTAAATGTTGATACACTCCGGTTTAAGGAACCAGATGTTTTCTCGCGACTGCACAAACTGTGTGCTCGTGTGGTTGGAAAAAGAACAGCATCATCAGCCCAAAGCCGACGGGCAAACAGGACCATTCAAAATGTGATTTCAGAAAAATGCAGGCTTGATTTACCACTGATAATGCAACGCTTTAAATGAATAAACTGTAGCATGAAACTCACGATTTGCATCACGTTGACGACCGATTCCCGCATCACGCTGCCATATCTGCCGTTTCTATGAGCGTCTGCGTTCACAGGAGAAGATAATGGGGAAATGTCATTCTGGGCAGGCGGAAGTGGTCAAGTGACATTGCAAACGTCAGGCTCTTGGGAAAAAGATGGTTTGCATGCTTTATTTGATATGTGGCACATCTACTGTAGGTTGAAAGTCTTATGTAGCCCACAGATCCATCAAGTATCACCAGTATTTTATCATTTTGTCATCCACACAAACATATGATGTATTTGGGATTTTTGTCATTAAAAAGAATTGGGAAAAAATTAATAAGCATTATTTACTGTAAAAATTAAATTGAAATAAAATAAAATGAAAAGAACTGAAAAAAAATGAATAAGCATTAATTTACTGTAAAATAATTCCATTAATTATATTTTCATTACATAAAATAAAATATATATTTTGATTGAAAATAATTGAATATATATATATATATATATACAGTACAGTCCAAAAGTTTGGAACCACTAAGATTTTTAATGTTTTTAAAAGAAGTTTCGTCTGCTCACCAAGGCTACATTTATTTAATTAAAAATACAGTAAAAAACAGTAATATTGTGAAATATTATTACAATTTAAAATAACTGTGTACTATTTGAATATATTTGACAAAGTAATTTATTCCTGTGATCAAAGCTGAATTTTCAGCATCATTACTCCAGTCTTCAGTGTCACATGATCCTTCAGAAATCATTCTGATATGCTGATCTGCTGCTCAACAAACATTTAATGTGTACAATTGTACAAAATATTTGTGTACAATATTTTTTTTCAGGATTATTTGATGAATAGAAAGTTCAAAAGAACAGTGTTTATCTGAAATCTAATCTTTTGTAACATTATAAATGTCTTTACTGCCACTTTTGATTGATTTAATGCATCCTTGCTGAATAAAAGTATTCATTTCTTTAATTTCTTTTCAAAAAAATAAAAATAAAAATTCTTACTGACCCCAAACTTTTGAACGGTAGTGTATAATGCTACAGAAGCTTTGTATTTCAGATAAATGCTGTTCTTTTGAACTTTCTATTCATCAAGGAATCCTGAAAAAAAAAGTACACAACTGTTTTCAACATTGAAAATAATCATAAATGTTTCTTGAGCAGCAAATCAGCATATTAGAATGATTTCTGAAGGATCATGTGACACTGAAGACTGGAGTAACGATGCTGAAAATTCAGCTTTGATCACAGGAATAAATTACTTTGTCAAATATATTTAAATAGAAAACAGTTATTTTAAATTGTAATAATATTTCACAATATTACTGTTTTTTACTGTATTTTTAATGAAATAAATGTAGCCTTGGTGAGCAGACGAAACTTCTTTCAAAAACATTAAAAATCTTAGTGGTTCCAAACTTTTGGACTGTACTGTGTGTATATATATATAAAATAAAAAGTTGACTGTTCAATTTTTAAGTTATATTTCTGCAAGTAACCTGGTCAAAATTAAATTGTTCATGACTTATTAAGCTAAAGGATTTTTTTTCCACCCAAATAATTGCACTAATTTTAATTAAGTCTCAGGTTTGCTCAGAAATCTGAAGTCACTCCTGGTTATCATAAACATTTTTGCCTTCACTTCTCAGTTCAAACTTATTTCATCAGAGGAGCCCATTAGAGCGTTTGAGATACACAGAAAGAAATCCACGTCCTAAAATAACTCCAGCATAACATTTCCTCTTCACTCTGGCAGTTTTACTTTCAGCAATATTCATCTTCTCCAGAGTTCTCTGATGAAGAATCAAGGGAACTTGAGACAAAACAATATTGTTACTTCAACTCGCAGGAATTTGTGGGCAGAAGCTCAAAAAGACAAACCCCCGGAGGATCCGAAGGCCACTGGAGACTCACACAACACGGAGCAACAAACAAACGTTCTGCATGCGACTCGCACATCACACGCCACCGACCCTTCGGTCAGCGTTTCTGGGAAAAATGCGTCCCACGGGCCTGCCGCTTCACACGCTGACCGCTCCACAGAGTCACTTTTATATGTTGTTTTAACAAACCTTGTTGTGTTGGAAACAACCAGTCCGCTCCTCCAACTTCAGCCATAAACACAGCGGCAGTGACACAATTACATCACAAAACAACTCAAGGCCATCACTACATTACTGAAAATAACTCTCACCTCAGGATGATGTGTTATGAACAAACATGAATTAACAACCAACAATAGCACATGAGAATATTAGTCTAGATCAATACATACTGTAAAAACGGTTAATGTGTTTTTGATTAGCAAATAGTTCAATACCTGCTCAATTTAAGTAGCATCATATGATCAATTTGACAAGTAACGTCCAATGATCAAACAAATGTACTAAAATGACCAGAATATTTTGCTTTGGGAACCACTTCTAACACGCATTGCCAGAACTATTATGAAATCTCGCTTATAAAAGTAAAACACTTGTTGTGATACTTCATCCTTTGAAAAGCCAACTGATTTCAAATGACACATTTATCCAGAAAAACTGTGTTTTGGGAGAAATACAGTTGAAATGAATCTGACATCATTGCACATTTATGGACTATGAATCAACTTTAAAACAGCAGACGGCAATGAAGCACATTTGTCTTAAACCCATGACCATTAGTAAGAACGCACGCTCGTGCTGAAAAACTACAAACTACTCAATGAATGCATGCATAATTTACTTGAAGTCAAAACTTGGCCAGAGTATCAGCAATCTGTGTTACAACAACTGCTTGGCAACATGTTTAAAATTACCAGGACATGAAAACTATTGTTCTTTAGAGCCAGTTCACGAGCACACAGATACGATAACTGTGTTTGCACTTGAGAATATTCTCTGTCCATCACACTCACAATTAATTCACCTTTTTTTAAGATTATAACATATATTATGGGTAACACTTTATTTTACAGTGCCGCAGTTACACGTTACTACATGTACTTACTACAGTAATAACACTAATGTGTGCATAATTACAAGTAACTAACCCTAACTGTAACTCTATAGTAAGTAAATGTAATGAATTAACTCAGTACTTATTGGAGTAATTACAATGTAACTACGGTACTGTAAAATAAAGTGTAACCAAATGATGTATTCAGAAGCATATTCTATTGGCTACAAAAGAGATTTATATTCAGCTATAAAACTATAAGGAAATGCAAAATTACAGTTCCAAGGAAATGTTGCTATTGCAAAAAGACAGCTGAAGTATTTATTTAGTTAACCCATTAGTGCTTCAGTGTAGTTCTTTAATTAACCCATTAATACTTCAGTGTAGTTATTTAATTAACCCACAGTTAGTACTCCAGTGTAGTTCTTTAATTAACCCATTAGTACTTCAGTGTAAATCTTTAATTAACCCAGTTAGTTAACCCACAGTTAGTACTTCAGTGTAGTTATTTAATTAACCCATTAGTGCTTCAGTGTAGTTCTTTAATTAACCCATTAGTGCTTCAGTGTAGTTCTTTAATTAACCCATTAGTACTTCAGTGTAAATCTTTAATTAACCCATTAGTGCTTCAGTGTAAATCTTTAATTAACCCACAGTTAGTTAACCCACAGTTAGTACTCCAGTGTAGTTCTTTAATTAACCCACAGTTAGTACTTCAGTGTAGTTCTTTAATTAACCCATTAGTACTTCAGTGTAAATCTTTAATTAACCCATTAGTGCTTCAGTGTAAATCTTTAATTAACCCACAGTTAGTTAACCCACAGTTAGTACTTCAGTGTAGTTCTTTAATTAACCCATTAGTACTTCAGTGTAAATCTTTAATTAACCCATTAGTGCTTCAGTGTAAATCTTTAATTAACCCACAGTTAGTTAACCCACAGTTAGTACTCCAGTGTAGTTCTTTAATTAACCCACAGTTAGTACTTCAGTGTAGTTCTTTAATTAACCCATTAGTGCTTCAGTGTAAATCTTTAATTAACCCACAGTTAGTTAACCCACAGTTAGTACTCCAGTGTAGTTCTTTAATTAACCCATTAGTACTTCAGTGTAAATCTTTAATTAACCCAGTTAGTTAACCCACAGTTAGTACTCCAGTGTAGTTCTTTAATTAACCCACAGTTAGTACTTCAGTGTAGTTCTTTAATTAACCCATTAGTGCTTCAGTGTAAATCTTTAATTAACCCACAGTTAGTTAACCCACAGTTAGTACTCCAGTGTAGTTCTTTAATTAACCCATTAGTACTTCAGTGTAAATCTTTAATTAACCCACAGTTAGTTAACCCACAGTTAGTACTCCAGTGTAGTTCTTTAATTAACCCATTAGTGCTTCAGTTTAGTTTTTTAATTAACCCACAGTTAGTACTTCAGCATAGTTCTTTAATTAACCCATTAGTGCTTCAGTGTAGTTCTTTAATTAACCCACAGTTAGTTAACCCACAGTTAGTTAACCCATTAGTACTTCAGTTTAGTTTTTTAATTAATCCCCAGTTAGTACTTCAGCATAGTTCTTTAATTAACCCATTAGTGCTTCAGTGTAAATCTTTAATTAACCCACAGTTAGTTAACCCATTAGTGCTTCAGTGTAAATCTTTAATTAACCCACAGTTAGTTAACCCATTAGTGCTTCAGTGTAAATCTTTAATTAACCCACAGTTAGTTAACCCATTAGTACTTCAGTGTAGTTCTTTAATTAACCCACAGTTAGTTAACCCACAGTTAGTTAACCCATTAGTACTTCAGTGTAGTTCTTTAATTAACCCACAGTTAGTTAACCCACAGTTAGTTAACCCATTAGTACTTCAGTGTAGTTCTTTAATTAACCCACAGTTAGTTAACCCACAGTTAGTTAACCCATTAGTACTTCAGTGTAGTTCTTTAATTAACCCACAGTTAAGCAAACATCACAATCCCTGCAGTTTCCTTTATGAAATCATACTGTGAAATACCACAAACAATATTTCATGGTTATGTAACAGTTCCTATGACATTTTTAATATTAATTTTGTGTCCTGCTTTGTGTCCGGCCCCCACCAATTATTCTATAAATTAATTAATTCAACAAAGGTAATCTCTTTTACTACATGTTTTAAAGGTTCAAATGTATACTCTACATGTTTGACCACTTATGAACTATCATTTACTATTTGTTGTTGGTTTATGTGACTAATGTGCCCGACTATCACCATTCATGTCCATGCAACCAATAACTAAATTACTTTTAGAGCACAAAAATGTTTACAAGAAAACAAATTTCTTCATTAATGTAGTCACTTAATTTTGCTTTCAAAATGCACCAGATTTATGCATTTAATTGTAAAATGTCCAAATTTTCTTGCCCAGATCCCCCTAGAAGGGCTGATGTCCACCCACCACAGTCTCACTAAATTCTGTGGGAAACACTGGATCGTGTCATTTCTTAATAAATAGCTTCTTGAGAACAGAAGTTAAGAACAGTCATCGATAACAGCAATACCCTAAAGACGTATAATGATGCAGAGTTTGGAAAGCAATCGTTTGGAGTAAACTGGATGGATGTGTGGAGCATCAACTAGGAGTCGCCAGAAACTATACAAATAACCGGCTTATGTCATCACATACTTCGTATGAATCACAGCTGTGGAGAGGGAAGAAAATCAAATCAACCAAATGGAACAACCTTATCATTTTAAAATGTAACTTATTTTTAGAAAAAGTGACATAAACAAAGTGCTAGTGAAGGCCAGAAATAGAAGGGCTATTTCTGCCGGGTTTCTCTTGGATGGATGTCATCAGTGATGCTGTGCACGCCAGGAGAATGTATTTTGTTTTTTGTACTCACTTTGGAGGAAAAATGCGTTAACGCTCATGCTACTCACATTGTTGTTTCATGACTCATCAACTCTGTTTGGATCACACAAATATTTAAACGCTCCAGTACGTCTCAGTCTGTGACTATGAATGGTCAATGTGCTGATTGATCTGATCGATCAGTACGTGATACGCATTTTCCTTCTGCGATATAATCACTTTTTAAAATCTGTTTGGGAAATGCAATATAAAAGCGCACCAGGGTAACATTTTAACATCAGTCATTTCTTTTTCGAGACAAAGAAAATGAAAAATGCATGAAGATCAAAAGCATGTACAACTGGAATATTGCCATGACACTTATGCTATTGTTCATACATTCAAACAAACAGTAGGAAATGATTTACGGCCTCCGTTTGGACAGGTATATGGAATCATCCTTATATTTCCATTCTCTAGCTTATGCCTGATGATTTGTGATAAAGTTTTGTGTTTCTAGTTGGCTTAACTCATATAACCTGGCAATTATTGAGATTGACAAGGTATCCCGTTTCACCTGGTTCACCTTTGCAATAAAATCATACAGTAATGAAATCCTCTTGCTTATTTAGTCTAATACATATGAGAAATATTGACACTATATCTCATAATACCAAAAATTTCACAAAGAGTAAAGCCAAAAAATGTGAACTAAATGAGAGTCTGAAAGACAAAGTCTATCAATTAAATGAAAAGCATCTGTGATGACAGAATGGGATTTCAGATCTCAAAACGAGTTTCCATAAAACGATATATACCATCACTGGCATCAATGACAAAAAAAAAAAATCAAATATGAAAAACATGCCAAATGTACTATTTGTATACAGGACAATTTCAAATGGCTTAACAAAATGTATACCATGTCAGAAAAATATAAATGTAATGACCCCAATATCACGAATTCATTCGTTTTTAAGACTTTTCTATTTTTATTGTTGCATCTGTCTGTCTCTTATTATATCAGGTGGTTATCATGTGTTTATTGTCATTAATCAACACTCAAAAAACACGTACTATATTTAATGGTCAGAACTGGAGTCTTGTTCAGGTCACGTACTTTTTAATCAAGCTTCTCTGATGCGGGACAGCAGAAAGAGAACAACGAGAACAGTTCTTCTGCTCAATGATGTCATGTTTCTAGAAGGCAACTGGGGGCAAGAAGCAAGACTTGAAAGAAGATGTGAATCAAAACCACATTGTACCTGACAGGGCGTTTCTGGAGGAGGATCTCGCAGCTTCGGCGTCCATGAAACGCTCACTAGCGCTCAGCGAGGGATGAGCCACCGACCGCAGCCGACAAAGGAGAGCAATTTGCCAAACTACATAAAAGAGAAATCCGCAGCGGTATTGAAGCGAACGTCCACCGTTTGGTTTTAATTATGGGATCAGCCCCGAAGATACGCTCCTTCTGAACACTTCAACTTCTATAAACAACCAGTCTTCTTGTTACTGAGCTGACGGCTTTAAGGCATCGGCCTCGCCAAGAACTCCACACATTCCTTGAGTTACGCTTTTGAGTGATAATCTCATTTTTAATATATTCATTTACATCACACAGAAAAAATGCCCAAAGTTTGCACCGAGAGCCAAGAGACATCTAAACACTGCGTGTTGATGAAACACAACTCTAAACGTTCAGATCTGATCATCAACACAGAGTTCGTGAAGCTCACTCTCTGATAACGTCAACCAACTGCATTACCAAATCTGGTTGATGCTGCCACAAAAGCCTTTTATCAGTCAATTCCACTAAAGCGTTTGTTGGAAGACATTAGAAACAAAACACACATTAGAATATATAACGATTCAAGCTGTGGAAACAATCACACATCTATTAATCAAAGAGCAGGGTAATATAAAAACGCTGCAAAAAAATCATGTTCTTCCTCAGTATTTTTGTCTCGTTTTCCAGTACAAATATCTAAATCAAGATACATTTACTGGAGAAGCAAATTCACTTGAAAAGTGTGTCAAAATGAAGTGTTTAAGCCTTAAACAAGAACAAATGGGGTCTGAATAATCTAAACAAGATTATTTTTCTGACCCCACTGACAGGTATTTATGTTTGTTGTAAGCACAAACTCACTTCATTTGGATAATTTTGTTCAGAAAACAAGACTTCGTATCTTCAGTCATTTTGCTTCCCACGTAAATGTTTAGACGCTGGAAAACAGGACAAAAGAACATCATTTTCAGCAGCGAATGAGAAGAAGGTGCAAGAACGCAAGCGTAAATCTGCAGGCCTGAGCTGAACAGCAGTGTGACGGCACGAGTACTTACGGCGCGTCTTCAATGTGAGGCTGAACACGAGGCTCAGAGTTGTCCCGCGGTTCACACTGGAGCGCAGACGCTTCTCTCCTCCCCGTTACTCTGCACGAATCCATGAAGGGAGATTTCCTCAGCGCATTCGCTCCTGTGCTGCATTTAATACAAGCAAACAGTCATTTTGGAAATATTCTTGCTGAACTTTTGAGCCACTGGGCTGAAGATGATGCCTCCGTCTGAACAGAGATTGAAAACTTCCCATGTGAAATATTCAGTTGTAGAGCTCCTATGGGAGACGAGCTTCAGGAGATTTATTGCCTCTCACACATCAGTCAGTGTGATGTATAGTTGCTGTTTTGCTTGTTTACCTTTCTATGGGATTATAGGATACATTTACTTTTAGACAGTTGGTGTTTCTTCAGTTCTGTCCCAGTGGACTTTCTTGAAAATATTTTTTTTCTTACTGTCAAGTTTATTTATTTTGTCTACTAAGAATGTCCAACAGTGAACAAACTTGCATCACATGAGAATTCTGGCATCCTTTTCATGAATATTTTCACTACTGTGTCATTTCTACCAAATCACACATGATGTATTGTGTTTAATAGCATTCTGGGAGGGGAATGACGGTGATGAAAATTACATTTTGAACATTTTTGGGAAAATATCAGCCGACAACCAACGGTTCATTTCTTTAAATACACAGAAAATATTAAATATTTCCAGGGGTTGCAATTACAGCTCACATGACACACAGAAAAATGTTCTGTTCACAAATTAGATTTACCTTGACGTAGGGCTGTGCGATTAATCACAATTGAGTTTCGATGAAAATACGATAATCCAGATAAAACTATCAACCGTGGGTCCATGGCCCGTTCTGTCCAGTTCCTTCCCAGCAAACGACGGCAGCGTCGTGTCCCTGGCCAAAAATAGACGGCATGAATCGGTAAAAATATGTATCACTGAACATTTCCTAAAAATGCATTCAGATACGTTTGTACATGTTTACAATTCTCTGGGGTTGCATGCATAATTGTTACTTTGACTTTGTGTAGTTCAATATTAATTAATGATTGATTGATTGAACCCTAACCCAAATTTCATTTTGGAACTAGTTTTCACCCATGAAGGGACGTGACGTCTTTTCAACGGTCATTAAACGTCCAAATGTTTGCTGGGTTTCTTTCACTCCTCAAAAGTCCAAACCTGACATGCAAATCAGTAATCATGTAACGAGACTTTGGTAAAATGGGTCGTGTTTGATATTAAAAGAGTTATTAAAAGTGCGATAGAGAAAAAAATGTTGTTCCTCGGGCGGGTTTCTGTGCGCGCGGAACACAGAGTGAACTTTGACCTTCGGCTGCGCACCTAAAGGGTCAAATACACGGTAAAATGTGTCAAAATGCCGGGCTTGGCGAGTATTCACATAAACCCAGTTGGTTCTGTCTCGTACTGTAAACATTTGGGAGGAAACAGAATCCGAAACTGAGTGAATGAAAACGAGGGATGAATTCGGACACTGAGCGTGCCGGAAGCGCTGCTGCTTTTGCATAGTTTGTGCTTACGTTAGTTGTAAGATGAAAGGATCTATCTTGAATACTGTCATGGAAATTATGTATAAACCTTATATAAAAAATTTAATAATCAATTAAAAATGAATTTATACCTGTATTATAGTACGCTGTACGCCGCGTACGAGCCGTTTGTAAAATGAATGAATGGATGGATGCCATCTTCTGGCGAGGCGCGGGAATTCATTCGGCGCATGAATCTCACAGTGCATTATGGGTATTCTCTAGCTGTCAAAGGCTGCGTTTCAGTTCGTTTTTTTGTGCCCTTCCCTCGCTAACTTCCCTCAGTCTCGTTGACTGGGATGCACGTCGTTGCTTACGCTGCATGAGTGCCCACTACTGTAGGAACCTAAGCCCTTGATCTCTTGAAATTCACTATGGCGTTGATTTATTATTTAAGTTTTTTCCCCTTTACAAAATTGTTTAATGCAGCATTCTATATGTATATAGGTGTGTTTGGGTGTTTTAAATATAGAGTTGTTGTGGTGGGGTAAATTAAACTTGAAATGTGGTGACATCACAGTCGTGTTGCAGTGTGGTATATGGAGCTGAAGTGTACATATGAAGTAGACTCGCTCCCTCTGTCAAAATAAAGAGAGCAGGAAGTGCTTAGGGAAGTTCGCGAGTGCTTGTCTAAAACTGGAACGCAGCCTAGCTTACATCAGCTGTACACTTGTTATTGCGGTGCATTGTGGGATTGAATGTGTGCGCTCGATAATGTCCACTAAGGTTTCGGACACCACTAAAAATGGCTGTTTCCTCAAATAGTGCTCTATTTATGGATATAGGGGTCGATTTCAGACACAGGGAATGTGTATCAGTAAATTGGATCCGTGCAGCTCTTAAAGTGACAGCAGCCTAATAAACTCGCTGCTGTCGATGTCCTTAAAATTAATAAGACAACAAAAGAAAATCAGAAAATCACTCATAGACTATCATAGCTTAAGCTTTTTACATAAAGAGTATTGGTAGTAAAAATAATGGAAAAAAAAGTTAAAAACCAACCTGTGGTGTAAGTTGAAGATATATAGATATTATAGATAATACAACAATCAAACCAAGTGACATCTGCAAACAAATGGAGGTTTTCTCTGAACTTTATTTTTCTGAATCTTTTTTCCTGTAACTTTCACCATCTGTCATGGTTACTTCTTCAATATTAATGCAGTTTGGTTTGACATTGTGTTACCAAACGCAGGACAGTTTTCCGGGTGTCCAGGTTGTTTTTGGGGACACTGTCTGTTTTTGTCTTTATATATTTTTTGCTGGACTGTGAGCAGCTGACAGAAGTATGTGTTCACTGTAATAAAGAGGAAATTAAAATCTACATGTAGGTCGTGTGCTCGGTGAAACTGAGAATATCTGACAGACTGTTTGCTATTACAAGCTTTAGAAAAATCACAAGCCAGCGTTAATGATTTCAGGTCTGTCTGGACTGACAGGAAGTTGGGGTTGTGACCGCTTCCCTATTCGAACTTTATTAATACATATAGTGAGCGATATGTATATACAAAACCACAAAATTCTCTTATGACAGTAAAATGGCTAATTAAAATGATTTGTTCTCTCACACACACACACACACACCTCTGATTGTTTTGCACACACATTCTCATGACATGAAACTGATTCAGTCAAAAACCTTTGTAGCGTTACTTGAGTAAGACGGACTGCAGCCAGCTGTAAAACATGATGACAATGACATCACAGTTTAAATTTAGAGAGAATTTTCAGTTCGTGTGCTATATTTGGACTCCAAACCAGCCATGATGTCAGGTTTTTGCAGTTTTGACTGAGCATTGAAAAGAGTACAATGTCATCCAACACCAACAGAGACTGCTGCGGTGTTTCACGCTCTCTACATGAAATGTAATGGCGGGAATATTTCTTTCCGCTCACATTACAAACCGAAAACACATTCCTGTTAATAGAGTTTCACTGAGAGAGATTTATCCTCCATCTGTCAACATGCAAATTATACAATGATCGACCTTATGGAAGGAAATACCATCTTCAAGACGGTTTAAACAAAACACTAATGTAAATTAATAATGGATGGATAAATAATTGTCATTTTTTAAGTTTAATGTTAATGTTCCATCAAATAACAATGCTTATTTTAGATTACTGCATCCTATATTTGCAATAGTTACCTTGCAATTTGGACAATTACATGATTTCTGTTTGGGAGTGTGTATTTAGTACAAAGTAAAATATGTTGTTGAGTTTACTGAAACATTTGAAAGCCCTTTTAAAATGTATATATACTTATATGTGAAATGAACATGTATTTCTGATGACCCCAAACCTTTGTTTTGACATGCTTTAGGGGGTTCAGGCCTTAATTAGAGGGAAAGAACCCCCTTAAAGCCTGCACAGTTCACACCCTCCACACACACACACACACACACACACTCAACAAGCAAACAGTACTTAAACATGTCAATTAAGGACAATATAGTCTGCTGTTTCCTTACTAGCATGAGCTTCTTTCTATTTGAGTTCATCTCAACAAGTCGTCTGGCATGGATAGGAAACATTTCTGGTAAATTTTAATCTGCCATGAATATGTTGACTGATAGATTTACACAATTAAAGTAGATATTCAATCTGTGTGTGTGTGTGTGTGTGTGTGTGTGTGTGTGTGTGTGTGTGTGTGTGTATGAGTGTCATGTGGTAATAAAAGGATTCAGGCGTGTTCAGTCCTGCTCCTGGAGGAACAGTGTCCAGCAGAGTTCAGCTCCAACTCCAATTAAACACACAGTTATTATTACAGTATTTATACTGTATATTATTAATAATTACAGTATTTTACACTTCACAAGGACTAACAGTCAATTGTATTACGGTTACTTTTCCTAAAGACATCCTCGATGACGTATGCACCCTTCAATTGTGACCTCCGGAGGGCGCAGCCTCTGAAATGAGACGCAGCTTATGTAACTTTGGCCTTCTAGTGGTTAGAAAACAAAACTGGAAGCTGACTAGCTGAAGACGTTACTGTAGTTTTACCTATTAATAGACAGGGCACTTCCTTGAAAATACATTTAACCATAATGAAATGTGCCTTCACAATAGATAACGCTTCATGTACTCTGTTACAGATACATATTGTCACAAGAGGGAACAACGACGTGGTTCCACACACATATGGCAACTAATCTGTTTAATAAAACACCTTAATCAGCTGTTGAGTAACAAAAACACCATAATCTCTGCACCGCTTTCACAACATTTCAAATCCCTCGGTTCTCGCCATCTCTGACAAGCAGAGCTAATGTTGATTCTTGTTTTATTACGAGCTCTGTCATTCTCTTTTCTCAGCAGACTCTCATGTGTTCAGCGATTGTTTAAAACGGGTGACTCCATGGAGCCGCTAAATCTCAACCTCCATCTCAACCTTTCTATAACTAACCTCTGCCACTCACTGAACACACATCAAAGCAGCGGAGCAACTTCTCTCTATTTACAGACTTGAGGAGACACACATGGACGAGTGACACGCGAAAATCATCCTGACAGGTCTAAAATATAAACACTATAACGGGCTTACCATAGTGAATCAGGGTGAGACAAAAACACATTTTGGAAGAAGGACTGATGTATTATTGACTCATTATATAAATGTTGTTAATTTTGAACAATAAAGTTACATAGTGTACCTTTAAATGGGACTTTCTTAAAAGGATAAACGATATCGCAAAGCACCATTACTGACTACACAAATTGGTTTAATTTAAAAATAAAATAAAATAATTGTTGCATTAATTCAAAATGCATGGAGCTTGTTCTGCCGAGGAATAAAAAAAGAATAAAAAAGTAGTCGTGACTTTTTCACAATTCACAATTTTTACTTTTTTTTCTCAGAATTGCGAGTGCATGTCACAATTCACTTTATAACTTGCAATTCAGAATTGTGGGATAAAAATTCGCAAATACCTTCTGATTTTTTCCATGAAAAGCTTACTTGATAAAAAATACCAAAGAAAGAAAGACTGTTAATGGATCATGTCACATAACTGACATATTACAGCTATTTCATTGCGATAATGTCACATTTCATCTGCCATAAAAATGAAGAGAAGACTGCCTTTAATTTAAAAGTCACAGCAGTATTGAGTTGAATTATGTGTGCTAGCATGCGGTGTCTGTTTTCACTGCGTGTCCCCAACACAGTTTAACTTCCCAAGCCCTCGAGGGACGACCAACATGATCCAAATGCTCAATGAACCGTGCATCAAATAACATTAGAACTATATTAAATTCTCCTCATGAAGCACCTTGCCCAGTCACAGTGCTGCAGCGGCGGTGAAGGCAACAAACACTAATGCGTTCAAGGGAATTATGCACACAAAACAACTAAGATTGTTGATTCAATAAATCAAGGATGTCCTGAGGTCTTGGATGGCTTAAGATATTAAATTATGACATTTCTGATGAATGTCAGATGAATTTCTCAATCCACTGTTTGATATTCCAGTGATCTTGGTTAATCCTGAGGCAAAAGCTTTCTTTAATTATTCAGTTCTGTACTGAAACACTGATTAGACGTGCTGCGAAATGCAAAAACATTACCAATATGTTTCAATTGCAGATGACAGATCCTATTAAAAATGAAGCCATAGTTAATAAACCATGAAGATTCGAAAGTAAATTTTGTCTGTAAATGTAATCAGCTGGTTTACATTCCATCTTAAATTCAGCGACTGACTGTGAACCAGATGAAGATACTCAACACAATGACTTTAAAGTTGTGCTTTTTCAGATCTTCCCTTTCATGTAGTGTGTAATAAAGCTGTTTGTGAATGTAAAAACTCTGCAAAGTTTCAAAATGCAGATAATTTTGTCCCTTAATAGAAAGAATCAATTCTGAACTGCCTGAAACGAGTCGTCAGTAATTCAGTCTCACTTCCTGCTGAACCTACGTAGGTTTGTAACTAATTTGCATAATGCCCGCCTCTGGTCTTCATTGGCTGAACAGTGTCTCTTTGCCCCGCCCTCAATCACTGTAGTTGTATCTGAGACTGGAAGAGTTTGGTTCGTGTGGTTCATGTCGAGAAGACGCTGTTTTCTGCTGCCAAAGCAAATCCACTTTGATGAGACTGATACGGTAAAACCGACGCCATCGATACTGTTCGAGCTGAGATTCACATGTGATAATGAGCGTTTGGTTTCCAACCAATCACAGCAGACTGGGTCGTCTGACCAATCAGAGCAGAGCAGCTCTCAGAAAGGCGGGGTTTAGAGAGACCGAATCCTTGATCGAAGCGTTTCGGACACTGAGAGAAAAGAGCTGATGCTGCAGTGGATATTACAAGGAAATTAAAGTGCTTTTTGACTTCGAATGCATGTGAACCTGTTGTAGGAGACTCCAAGGCAACATTAGAAACCTTTAAAAGAGCATCATAGGGGTGGTTTAAATGACCCACACAACTACGATTACCAGGTGCCTTTTTGTTAAACACTCAGTAATCATTACAATCGTTTGTAACAATAAGAGGTGAGCGAGGCTTAATTATATCTTAAACGCAAATCTACTTATAATAATACTTTTCGGTATATTTGTACAATCACTGGCTAAACAAGCACCATTTAATCAATGTAATAAATGAGGCTCGCTGCACATTTTAAACACATGCAACGTGATCCGTTTCATTTGTCTAAAAATCATCTGTTAGGATATGAAACGTAAGAAACAGTTTTTCAAGCACACAGTTTTTCATAACATTAACAAGCCCCGCGTGATTGACTTTACGGTCAAAGCTGTGCACTGCGTGTACTCGAATCCAAAGGCACATGACAAACAGAGTCTCGTAAAACAGACGTTTTTCTTTCAGCTTTCTGTGGAGTGTCTAAACATCATGTAGCTGTGACTTTAATATGTCAACAGATTATGACGTATATTCCCAGCACGCCAACATAAGCACGGCGAGAAGGTCTGCAGTTGCACCGCTTGCAGGAAAACAGACGATTGCGATACGGCCAGAGACATATCTGTCTCCTTAACAATCCCATTTTTATAGTCGATGCAGACAATACAAGAAGAATAATAAATGGCATTCCAGCAGCGCTCGGCCTGATGACTCAAGATCTGGCCAAGTTGCTCATTTTTCAGCTTTTTCTGGATTGGAAAATAAGCAGCGTTTACATTCCTTTCGCTCAGCATTCGGAGAAATGTTATAAATCTGGCAGGACCACAATCGAACAACAAATCGACATGCATACAGGCGGATTACATGTAAACGTCTTTGCTTTGGGAACTAGATCATAACTGGCAAAACGAGTGGAGGGTGATGATGGTGATGTCATTGGTGAAACTATTTCTTTTTTGACATCACCGTTGACCAAAAATGAATGTTCTGTCATTTTTTACTCACTCCAAACATGTAGGACTTTCTTTCCACGTACAGGATTGGAATGAAATGAGGCAGAGTAAATAAATGAAATAAATGAACCATTCCATTAACAGTCAAAGAAAATCATAGTTTGGGTTTAAAAGACTCTTCATATTCAGTAATATTATTGATCCGACTGCACTGACACTATCAGATGAGAACAAAACTTAAACTGAATTGATCTGGATAATGACACTATTGCTATTTTTGAGCTTGGAATTTTAATGCGTCTCATATTTGATGAAGTTTGCCTGTTTTCCTGTTTATTACTGTGAAGCCGCTTTGAAACAATCTGTACTGTATAAAGCGCTGTAGAAATAAAGATGACTTTACAGTCAAACAAGCTCGTCTCCAGAGCGCACAAGCTCTCGGCAGGAGAAAGGGTGATAGAAATGATCCATCAACATAGACAAACTATAAACAGGCAAATGACACGTGGCAATATAAAACTGAAATTTCAAATAAACAACACGTGGCCTGTTTAGAGGCACCATCTCAACAATAGGGCAGCGACACGGCATTGGAGCGATCATTAAGACTCATAACTCACAGGCCAGGGAGTTTAAATAAACACTGTTCTTCGGCAGGCACACACACACACACACACACACACTTTACTGAGAAACTGGAGGCTAAAGGACTCGGGCCGGCTGTAATGCGGGTGTCTGCAGCAGCTCTGTGGGTGGCACAAGGAGACCAACATTAGTTTGTGCTTGAGTTTTTTTTATTTTTATGGGAAAACATGACATCATAAACCTGTAAGTCTTAGTTTGTTTTATAACAAGAGATATGAACAAAAGGGAGGAGAATGAATACATGCAATGGAGTTCTTGACCGAAAATGAAACTTTCTGTGTATCATTGGGGATTTTAGACTAAGGTTATATTTACATTTAAATATATTTTATATATATATATACACACACACACACGCACAAATACAAACAAGCTATTTTAAATTGTAATAATATTTCAAAATATTTCTGTTTTTACTGTATACTTGACCAAATAAATACAGCCTTGATGAGCAGAAGACACTTTCAAAAACATCAACAACAACAAAAAACAAATCTTAATTACATTAAAAAACACTTTGGCTGGAAAACAATGGATGGTTTGTAGTTTCTTCACATACACTATTGATGTTTCCAATACTAAAGCAAGTCATTTTTCAACAAAACATCTCAGGTTACGCATGTAACCATGGTTCCCTGAGAAGGGGAAGGAGATGTTGCGTCCCCTAGAGGACTCTATGGGGAACTGAATACCCACGCCACCATGCTGAAGGGATGAGTGACTTATTGGCTGAGCTAAGTCAAAGGACTCAAAGGAGTCCTCATCCCTAAGGTGCACACCAGAGCTTCTCAAGAACGGAGGCCTCAACAGGATGACTCTAAAGAGAGGAAGCCTAACTCCGTTCATTTTCAGGCCAGCATCCAAGGAGGCCACGGAGAGCCTAACACTCAGAACTTCTGTTCAGACAGTCCTGAAGAGTGGAGGCCTCAAACAAGAGGCCTAGCAACGCTCTACCCCAAGGGAAGTACAGAGAAAGCTCAGAAAGAGCTATAAACTCACTGTAACTGGCCCTTGAAGCTCCACAGAGCGGAGGCTTCAATACAACGACTCTCATGATGAGAGGAGGCCAAGCAACACTCCACACTACGGTCAGTAGCCAAGGAGGCTCCCAGAGAGCCTAACAACCTAGCATACTACTACCACCTAGCCGAGCTCTAGGAATGGAGGCCTCAGTATGATGACCCAGAAACAAGAGGAGACCTGACAACTCCCTACGTTCAAGACATCTTGCAAGGAGGCTCACAGAGAGCCTACAACTCGCAAATGCTATCCTAGCGGAGCGCTGGGGACCAGAGGCCTCAATAAAGATATCTGAGCGAGAGGAGGCCTAACAACACTCACAGTAGCCAAGGAGGCTCACAGAGAGCCTAACAACTTTACAAACTGCCTGCCCAAGCTCTAGGAGTGGAGGTCTTAACATGATGACTCTCTAAATTGAGACGAGACCTAACTACGCCCCACACTTAGGACATCTTGCAAGGAGGCTCACAGAGAGCCTACAACTTACAAATGCCTTGCAGAGGCCTTATTAAGATAACTCTTTCAAGCGAGAGAAGGCCTAGCAATGCTTGCAGTAGCCGAAGAGGCTCACAGACAACTCAGCACCACTGCGTGGTGGAGCTCCGCGGATGGAGGCCTCAACATGACAACTCTCTAAAGCAAGAGGAGGCCTTGCAACGTCCTGGACTCAGAACAGCTGCCCAAGGATGCTTACAGAAACCAACTACTTGATGATGCTGAGCGGAGCTAGGTAGTTTTCCCAAAAATACTTCATAAAATAAACAGTCCCCTGGACCAGCATGGTATAAAGATCTTAAAAGCAATGGAGTGTGCCTTTCGCCTCCCGAAACTTCCCAGCCACTGTCTCCTCGGATATGCCAAAAAGCTTAGAAGGTGAAACCGGCACATCAAGGAGAAAGTTTTCCTCTTTCTCCCTGATGTCGACCAGGTTTACCCAGAGATGCCTCTCCGTAGCCACCATGGATCGACCGATCGCGGTACCCTGTGGTACGGGACAGCTCCTCCACCACCTCAGGGGGGAACCCCTGGTCCAGGTTCTTCTGCAGGTCAGCCTGGTAGGCTTGCAGCACGGCCATCGTGTGCAAAACTGCGCCAGCCTGACCCTTCGATGTGCATTCCTCACCGACCAACCACTAGCAATTGTCAGAGGCATTGACACATAACCATATTCCTGCATCCCCTCCACATCAGCATAGTTTGGCTGTGTACGATGGATATGAGCAGAATATGGTTTTCCCCAAGACTCGTATGTGTCCCGATAGGAAGCATTCATCGAGGCGGCTACAGGGGAGCTTGCGCTTCAACAGCACATCCTCGATTTCATCAGCATCTTTCTTGGCTTGAGGCGAGGAGCACGCTTGCTCTCGTCAGCCGCCGATGAATGACAGAGATTCATACCTTTCTCAAATTTGTCAGCGAGCTCCACCTGTGAGCCCCACGATTTCAGCCTCCTACTCGCCTCAGCTGTAGCAGCTCCTGAACCACGGAGGCACAGATGGCTGTCCCAATTCCCTAGAGAAAAGGGACAAATAAGAGCAAAACTTCCTTATAGGAAAGTGCTCAGTCCGTCAAGGACTCCTCATCCAGGCACATAACGTACATATCGCGTGTGCCGTCAGGTGTCAGGAAATGCTGACATGGATGAACACACTTCCTAAAATTCATAGTGCTAGAGCTGGCCATAGTTTGCCCATCATATTTGGACATACAATAAAGCAGACGGTCTCCGGAAGACAAAAAGAGGTTTCCTAAGAACATCTAGGAGCTTTAGCAGTGACACATTAGTAGCGCAGAAATTAACTGTTTGAACATAAGAAATGCTTTTACATACATTACACTTTACTGTTTTATTTGACTGTGGTAGGAGATTCGTCAAGCATTGCTTCCATGAGTAAGAAGATCTCGTCTTAATATTAACCAGCCTTGGTTTTACTCTTTGAGTCTAAAGCTGAGGCTTCTGGCCCTGTGTCCACTCCAACTGAAACACACGTTTGATTTATACAGCCCTAAACAGAGTCCAGGAACATTCTCCAAGGTGACCTCATGAACAAATTCTTAAATTTAATTGAGCTCTAATTGGGCATGATTACATGCTATTAGGGGGAGTTCAATGAGAAGAAACACAAGCTGCTCTCAGTCCTGATATTAAAGATGCTCTTGTCATGAGAAGGAAGGGTGTCACACCAGAACTCATGTTTAGAGGTGATCTAAAGGTTTGCGTATGATAAATATCAATCCGGCGCTCCGCTGCACCTGTCATATAAATTCTCGGTTTGAAATTAGCCAGGACTTTGCTCGTATTGTTTTTTGTGGCATTATTTTCTGCGTGTCCAATTTTCTCTCAAGATTTGCACGCGGTCATTTATCAAACGCAGTAAGTGTGTTTACACAGTGTCTTTTCAATTTATGGCCGTAAAGGTAATCGGGGGAACAAAACACATTTGTATGTGATATAATTGTATTTTCATATTTTTTACATTAACCCTTTGATGCATGATCTTTAAAACTCACTTTTGTATTATTTATCATGTGATATTACATGCAAACAAGCATGGGTGACCCTTTCTCACAATGCTAGGCCTTTATGACTGTCATTAAGTTATTTATTTCTGACAACATACATTCAAAATATCTGACGTGTGATCAAAGTGGTTCTATCTGAAATATCTTTTATTCCAGGTGATCTAGACAGGTAAATTAATGTAAATAAATGTCATTAAATCAAATTCAAGCATTAAATTATATTTGCCCCGCCCTCAATCACTGTAGTTGTATCTGAGACTGGAAGAGTTCGTGGTTCGTGTGGTTCATGTCGAGAAGACGCTGTTTTCTGCTGCCAAAGCAAATCCACTTTGATGAGACTGATACGGTAAAACCGACGCCAGTTCGTATCACTTTGAATCAAGTGCTGAGATTCAGATATTATAATGAGTGTTTGGTTTCTGACCAATCACAGCACACTGGGCCATCTGACCAATCAGAGCAGAGCAGCTCTCAGAGAGGCGGGGTTTAGAGAGACCGAATCCTTGATTGAAGCGTTTCAGACACTGAGAGAAAAGAGCTGATGCTGCAGTGGATATTACGAGAAAATTAAAGTGCTTTTTGACTTCGGATGCATGTGAACCTGTTATAAGAGACATTAGAAATCTTTAAATGGCATCATGGGACACTTTGCTTAAACATGATCTGTTGAGGAACAGAAAATGATTGAAATAGAGATTATTGTGCATCACAAAAGTGGAGTTTTTTTTTTTTTTTTTTTTTTTTTGGCCAACAAAAATAGTTATTGTAAGTTCCAACATCTTGTAAAACATTTCCTAAGTGAAGTTGCTCATGCTGGGCATCTGTTCACAGGAGGCAGGCCCTGTTTTAAAATCAAATAAAGCATTTGTACCGCATTTTCACTGACTTAATGGTCAGGGAATTTGAAGCAGAACTTGATTCTTGTGATTCCAGGAGCTTCTAGGTAAGAGCTTTCCGTGTTATCATCACAAGTGACATCATGTCTCGAAGTCAAACCCGTTTATCGGCAAGAACCCGATCGCTGATGAGAGACTCAAATGACGCCGCAGCTTCATGTGTTTATTGTCCTGACAGGTGGATGAAGGAGGAGAAAAGCTCTTGAGCTCTTCTTAATAATGAACGACAGATGCTAGAAAGACTTTAATTGAGTAAAACCCCGTACCAGCACATCAGTTTCAGGCGCATTGCGGAGACTGTCAAAATGTATTAAAAGCCCTTAAAGTTCTAATTAGCGCACAGAATTATGTGTGTGAAATTCGGAAAGGCTTCCATTAGATGAGAGCAAATCCGTTATATGTCATACTGCGGGTCCCCAGACGGCCATTACTAACCCAATATCCTGTTTCAGAGTGAGTCTCGCTCCAGCCTGTTGGTCTTGGCTTTTCACCAAAGCGTGAAAGTATGAAAATTGTCCAGTCATGGCCTGAAGCGCTCCAAACCACCAGTGTTCTCGGGTCCTTCACATGTGTTTCGAAGAACCCTGCTAAGATACTGTCCCACAAACTGGAACTATATGTGCATCTGTTTGCCATGCTGCATATTTCACTGGCCTGCCAGCGCACAGATAAACGGCCCTGCTTCCTGCAGGCACTTTATCAGCGGCTCACGCTCCAGCGCTGGACGTGTCAAGAGTGCGCCCAGGACAGAAATAGCCTTGTGTAGCGGACATGGAAACAAAAGCTCAACGAGAGAGCCGAACACTGCAGTCACACTGAATGGTGTAACGTGAGCCTTTCCTCTGTGTGTGACGACGAGTGGCTATAAAATGAACAATGGCTGAAAAGACAGAGGAGTTTTAATACTTTTAATACTCTAAAGGCCCGTTCACAACAAGAACCATATTAGCATCCACACCAGCGGATGAATATCGTTCTCAGTTTTGTCATCTGTCACTTTAAATGCTCGAGCTCATTAAAGCATCATTCTCATTGGCTGTCAATGTTTTTATCGTTCATCAGCTGGAAAAAAAAAATCACTTTGAAAGCGATTTCAATGATACCGTTCCTCTATGTCGTTTTCATTATAGTTGTTCTGTGAACTCTGATATTGTTTTATATTTACTATATGGGCTACACACGGAGTGTTCTTTAGAACTTCCTCATTAATATAATCCAGCTGGAGAACGTCCGGTGAGAGTCATGTGCTGGTGTGTTGAGCATCAGTAGTGTAATACTTAGTTTATCATCAGAATATAGTCACTTAAATAGTCAGGCATAGCAATAATTTAGTTATTCAAACGTAAGACGGCATAATAAATAAATAAATAAAGACGTACCTCAGTGTTCCTCCTCAGCTAAATTCAATTCCACCATCAGTTTTCACACTTTTATGTGAAAAAAAGCTTCAGAAATTAAATATTTATTGTGCATTTTAGTTGGATTAATTGAATAAAGTGTGCTGAAATCATTGATCTTGAGCTGCTCTGACTGACAGCTGCTGTGATTATAAAGAGAGAGCGGCGCTCGCTTTCTGTCATTCATTCACAAGAAAAGTTATTTTTTTCAGGAGATTTTCTGAGTATTTCATACTTCACATTGACAAAATGTGTTTTTAAACCTAGTTATTTTATAATGTTTAATATTTAGTCAAAAACAAAGCGACAAACGATTAGAGGAAATGCGAAAATAAATACTACTTTGCCGCCACCTGCTGGTTAAAGTGGTAATTATTGTCTTTTTTATTTTTAAATAAGTGTTTTCTATCAAAAGTTGAATTTCCTACATTTTTAAACGTTCGGTTTTACAATGGGGACAATCTCAGAAGGATGAACAAGTAATGTTTGTGTTCATCACATTAAAAATAACATTTGAAGTGCTGGAGAAAATAATGTGTGTGTGTCTAATTACAGACAGCGTTTTTAAACGCTCCCAATAGCTTCGTCTTTATTGCAATCAATAAAACTGGTTTATTGGCAAATTAGGTAAATGCATTAAAATATGAATACAACATTAAAAAGTCAACCACTGATGGTTTTGTGTCGATGTACAGCGACTACAGAATGAACAGTTCACCGGAAACGCCCGAGCTGGCTTAACCACAACCAGGAAGTAAGCGTGCATATAGTCAATTGTTAGTAGGGCTGAAACGATTAGTCGACATTATCGACAACGTCGACAATAAAAAATTGTCGACAAATATTTTTGTTGTCGAATAGTCTCTTGATCTCATACGACCTATTTGAAGGGCCTGCAATAAGGCGGTGTAACCAGTGGGGCGCTGTAGCGAAATACTGTAATGCAGCCCTCCCGGATCCAATCCAATAAAAGAAGTCAGTGCTTTGGAGAGCATAGTGCAAACGAAGTCGAACCCGTGAAATGTGGGAGATTAACATAGCATAAACATAACAAACATAACGTTTAGCATAACTACAGAATACTGTCATGCAGGGCCACCAACTCTCATTCAAACTCACTGTTCTCACGCCACACGTTCATTTTCTCACACAGTGAAAGATGCATCGCAGAGCAAAGAGGACACAGACAACGCACCGACAGATCAGGTTACTTTTGATATAAAACTAAGTCTAAGCTTTTAAATTCAGTCAGTATTACTACGGGATTCAAACAATACTTGTGGTGGTGACGCTGTTTAACGTGTGGCAGATCGCTGTAACACCTCGGTTCAAGCGGCATGCGAACCTATTCCTCTCTATTACAGCGCGAAATAAACATGAATAAACATCAAAAAGTATTTACTGAACTACTGAAATGAATCCATCTCTATTGTAATCACTTAATCGGAGTTTTAACCGCAGAAAGAAGTCAATAAAACTTGCAAACAAATATATCACACAAAATGTAACATTTACCTCAGGAAAGCCATTCAATGACCATAAACTCGATAGTTTGTGTGTGTGTGTGCATATATATATATATATATATATATATATATACTCATATATCAATATATCATATATATATATATATATATATATATATATATATCTCATATATCAATATATCATATTATATATATATATATATATATATATATATATATATCTCATATATCAATATATCATATATATATATATATATATATATATATCTCATATATCAATATATCATATATATATATATATATATATATATATATATATATATATGGTATATAATATGTGTGTGTATGTATGTTGTTGTTTCATTTTTCAAAAAAACCCCACATAATTACATTATATTTTTTTAACCTGAAGGATATTGGTCTATTCATTTGGCTTGAAAATGATTAAAAATACACTTTTAAAAGCTGAAGTGATTTCCTTGTTTTATTTACTAGTTAAAGTACAGTATAACTCAATATTTTAACTAATTGCTAAAGTAGAATAATCGAACAAAGCTTACTGATTAGCCAGTGCAATAATCAATGATTAGTCGATTAATCGTTCTAATAATCGATAGATTAATCGATTATCAAAATACTCGTTTGTTGCAGCCCTAATTGTTAGTTCTTTGGGTAAATGAGTCCATGTAAAAGAAAAGCATATTTAATTTTTTTTTTTTTTGTTTTGTTTTTTTTACAAATATCATCAATTATCAATTCTAAAATAGAATTGTAGTTTTGGGCACTCTTACCACATGACATTTTACAATCTGAACAAACCTTGTCTTGTCACAGAAAGTAATATTTCTCTAGACTCACAGCAGGGCCCCTTTATATGATATATGATGTCATTTCCTGTTTTACTTTTTGTTTTCCTACAAAAGTAGGTGGAAAAACTTTCCCCCCCAAATGTCAGTAAGCAACGAAGTAGTTTGCTAAAAAAAAAAACAGAAGAAGAAATTCTGTCAAGTAATAAGAGATGATTTTTTTCTCCATTATGACAGATTTATCACCCTGACACTGTCCTAAAAAAAAAAAAAAAAAAATTTAAAAATTAATTTACTACTGAAATTAAAAACATGCTCATCACAGAAGAGAAGTAATTCTGTGCGAACAGCATTTTAATGTATTTCGAATAAATTAACAGATTTATTAAAATTACAGCCAGACTGACCCACACGTCATGACAAGAGCCGGAATGATGTGAAATTAATTATCATATTCATAGTTTTATTCTGCAGTCGAATCGCTTCATGTGTTGCTTCAGCTCCCTCCACTGGTTATGAAGAGAAAATCAATGCATTTCTGTAACGTTGCTTTATGTTTCTAAACACCCTGTTCCAGTTCCAACATCTTATCAAGCTGATGAATGAATCTTCATATCCTTCACATCCTCAGACATCCATAGCTTTCTGAAACAATTAGACATCCTACAGAAATGTGGTTTGAATTACAGTTAACGGATATGAATGTTGGATAGTGTCAGTCATTCAGAGGAAATGTAATATAGTGGAAATCATTCAACCAAGGAGGAGCGTATGCGGAAAATAAACACTGATAATATGAGCATATTTATTTTAGGTTATTGCGTGCTTGAGAAAGCAGTGAGAGTTCATATGTGCGTCTGAACATGATTCTACGCATCCCATGATTCCACTGTGTTACACAGAGACTGAAGAGGATCGTGTCACAGATCTGCAGTATACTGACAACAGACTACAGCTGAACTGCTAGTGATGTTACTAAAGAGGTCTAGAAATCAGCCAATCACCTGAGCCATAAATGTCATGTGACCAATCACTCGAGAATGACTGCATGACAGTGGACTTCATCACATCAATATCTGCTATAACATAATGAAATATTTGCAATAATTAATAAGTACATTTGTGATCATGTGACTTGGTACAGACAGTCAGATGTTCCAAGATGCTTTCTGCACGACCGTTAAAATGTTTTTTATCTGTAAGAAGTTTTAGAATATCTCACCGACCCAAACGTTTGACCAGTATTTGTTCAGACAGACACAGACTTTTGGATTCCAGCTGTATGTAAAAGTTTCTGCCTCAGGAGACTCTGAACTCCATCCAGCAGAAGAGAATGAATTATTTCTGAATATCTTCTCTTTTAGCGCCATCCAGTGGCGTCTGGAGGTTACTGCATTTACACACACACACGCCTTCGTCCACCAAACACACATGAAACATATATCACACATGACTAAAACTGCTTTTACAAGACACAAGTCAAATTTATGTTCACTTTTGTCATGGATTGCACAAACAGGCCTAACCTAACCTCAAGTTCAAGGATATGAATTTGCATAATGATCACTTACAGTATAATGTCCAATACTGTTGTTATTGTCAGTTTGTTGCTCTCTTTCTCTCCTGTATGTGTTTGTTTGTCCCTCCTCTGTTCCCGTACAGCAGCAGGTCCATCCTTCAGAGCTCCGCCCCCTCATAATCAGCTGTCGCCTGTGATTGGCTGAGAGAGTGCAGTTCATTAAAGGCAGAGATATAATAGGAAGCAGACTAGAGCAAACAACTCTTTTGGTTCTACAGATCTATGTTTGGGTCGTACATTAAGGGTGTGTAGCCATTTGGGGATTTGGTTAGTTGTGTTGTTTGTTTTAACACGTCCTTCTCATGAAGATAAAAGTTTTTTCTTCATACTTTTGATAAAGTGTTCATTACAGCAGATTTATTCAGAGCTCTTCTGAACCTGGTTATGCAGTTGACACCACTTTTATCATTTTTATGTTGCATCCAAAATGCCAAGAATGCATCAAGAACCTCAGATCACATGAGCTCCAGTGGCTTAACTGCAACACTTACAGTAGGCATCAGCCACGCCCACCTCACTGTAAATTATAAAATTGACTGTAAATTATAAAATTGACTGTAAATTATAGTCATCTGCTCATAAGGTCTCTGTAAAGTAAAGCGTAGTCGCACAATATGACATTTACTCTCAGTGATCCTTCAAATACATGAGCAGAAGTGAATTTCAGTTTATCTTTCATTCTGACTTATTTTGCCTCACATAGATAACAGTAAAAATAAGTTTCCATTAAATATAATAGCCTACTACTTAATCAGAAACTGCATTTGAAACGAAATCAATAAATGAATACTGATACAAAACACATAAATGACATTTATTGATTATGACTGAGTTTATTTGACATGATGGGACGCGCTGTTTTGGACGGGTTCGTGTTGAAGAGTGGCTGACAAAGTAATCTTTTCACAAAATGTTCTCTTTCTTAAAATGTAAGAGTGTAAATGTGAGCAGCAGCATGTGTAAAGAATGAAGTCTGTCAGGTAAAACAGTTCAGTCAGTCTATTTATTCCAACGTTACTCCTGACAGGAGGCTTCTGTGAATATTTACTGTATTCGTAGAGTTACGCTTCAGCTAAGTTTAATGGTGCAACACAAAAATATTTAGTCGCGCGTAAGTTGTAACTTTGTGCCCATTTCCGTCAAAACTAGGCTAAGTTGGCCCCTGGTCGACACGAAGAGCCACAATCTGAGAGCTGAGACTTATTAGTTTCATACCAGAGTAAGCTCTGTCTGGTCTGTCGGTGTCCTCTCTCTCTCCGCGATGTGTTTCTGTGAGAACATGAAGTGTGTCATCACGTGACAGCAACAGTGACTGAGGGGGCGGGTCTTTACCGTATGTAAATGATGCAAATTAAAAGGTTTGCTAATAGGCTATTTGAGTGAGAAAAGAATTGTGTCGAATTTATATCACTGAATATATTTCATATCAAAGCCGTTTAGTCCATAGATTCTACTGCTGAGCTACAGCACATTTTCAAAACTTTTCATGCATGCCGACTCAAAAACGAATAAAATCAAAATTGCATTAAAAATGTTTTTCTTCCTAGCTGTATTTGACTATATGCACGCTTACTTCCTGGTTGTGGTTAAGCCAGCTCGGGCGTTTCCGGCGAACTGTGATCTGTTCAGGCCCGGCTCCAGATATGAGATGAAAGGCGGGCCAAATGATATTCCAGGTGGGCCGGTCGGATTGGTGGGGGGCTTTAATGCTTTAATCTCACATGTCTATTGATATAGATAAGGCAATTGTTAGGGTTGTTTGTTATTGTTATAAACTATTATACTATTTTGAAAAAATTACATTACAAAATATAATGTGAGATAACACAAATAATATTTGCAACATTTATTATTTAAATTTTTTTGCACGAGCTGTTTATACTGTACGAAATTAGAACTTTTGTCCAATACCTCCTCTAGGGGGGTCCGGGGGGCATGCACCCCCGTAAGAAAATTTTGTACATTTTAAGGTTAAATGCATCAATCTGGTGCACTTTGGAAGCTCAAAATTAAGAGCTTCAACTCATGTACAGTGTGCAAATTGACCAAAGAAACAACATTGACTTGTACCTGGACATTAAAGAGGGCTCAAACATCTTTTTAGTTGTGATATAAAGTCTACATCGTTTTAGGTGTTTTAGGATGCCAAACAATTATAACAATAAAATAATAATACATACATGACAGTAATATCCATATAGGCTATTGTAACAAATGCAATCTAATATATATATATATATATATATATATATATATATATATATATATATATATATATATATTGGTTAGGCTACTTTACACAACGTATAGGAAAATTAAAATACTAGTTTGTAGCCAATTTCTAATCCTTGAGCTTTAATTTTGATCACCAAATCGCCAGCTGATCGTGTGAGCAAAGTGCGCACTTCTCTTTAAAACACGCAGCACAAACAGACTAAATAGTAAATACTTAATCACTGTATATATTTTGGTGCTTTATTAAGGCACAAAGCCATTTCGGTTTCGATTTTAGTTAACTGGCAAAATACAATGTAGAGACCATTTATGTTTTAAATTTTCGGTTCATTATGAAACGGTGGCGGCGCACAGGGTCATTAATGGGAAACACTGAATGAATGAATGCTAAAGTTGTCGTATCAGTTGTTATCATAACAAAAACGTTTCAACCGGACCGAACGAGAGTCTCGAGGCCTGCCGCTGCGCTGAGTGAGTGACAGGAGGCTGCGATGTGCGTGAACTCGCTGTCATATGGATACTGTAGAGAAGCAGTATTGAACGGTTTAACATATTTTAGAGACATGTTTAGAAAAATATATATTTTAGCAGCACTACTAAGGGGGAGGTTGCCGCTTGGTCTGGAGCTGAATTGAATATCACACTAATTTTGTGATTGGCTGTTATGTGGTGTGGGGCCAGGGTGGGCCAAGCCTCTGATTGGGTGGGCCAGGCCCACCCTGGCCCCCCCGTGGAGCCGGGCCTGGATCTGTTCATTCTGTAGTCGCTGTACATCGACACAAAACCATCAATGGTTGACTTTTTAATGTTGTATTCATATTTTAATGCAGTTACCTAATTTGCCAATAAACCAGTTTTATTGATTGCGATAAAGATGAAGCTATTGGGATCGTTTAAAAACGCTGTCTGTAATTAGACACACACGCATTATTTTCTCCAGCACTTCAAATGTTATTTTTAATGTGATGAACACAAACATTACTTGTTCATCCTTCTGAGATTGTCCCCATTGTAAAACCGAACGTTTAAAAATGCAGGAAATTCAACATTTGATAGAAAACACTTATTTAAAAATAAAAAAGACAATAATTACCACTTTAACCAGCAGGTGGCGGCAGAGCAGCATTTATTTGCGCATATATCAGCCATTTCCTCTAATCGTTTTTCACTGTTTTTGACTATTAAACAAAATAACTAGGTTTAAAAACACATTTTGTCAATGTGAAGTATGAAATACTCAGAAAATCTCCTGAAAAACAATAACTTTTCTTGTGAATGAATGACACAGAAAGCGAGCGCCGCTCTCTCTTTATAATCACAGCAGCTGTCAGTCAGAGCAGCTCAAGATCAATGATTTCAGCACACTTTATTCAATTAATCTAACTAAAATGCACAATAAATATTTAATTATTGAAGCTTTTTTCACATAAAAGTGTGAAAACTGATGGTTGAATTGAATTTAGCTGAGGAGGAACACTGAGGTACGTCTTTATTTATTTATTTATTATGCCGTCTTACGTTTGAATAACTAAATTATTGCTATGCCTGACTATTTAAGTGACTATATTCTGATGATAAACTAAGTATTACACTACTGATGCTCAACACACCAGCACATGACTCTCACCGGACGTTCTCCAGCTGGATTATATTATTGAGGAAGCTCTAAAGAACGCTCATATAGCCCGTTGTGTTTTGAAGAGGCTTGTCTATTCATTCGTGCAATATTTAAACTCAATGAAAAAGATTAATTTGTAACTACATTTTAGAATGAATAATTAATTTTGTACAAAATAGATTTATACATTTAAATGAATAAACTGATGGTTTGTCTCTGTCTTGTATGGAAACAGCGGATTAAAGCAGATCCAGTCAGTCCGGTTTAAATTAAACTGAAAAATAAGGCCAGCAACTGGCCACTGAGTGAAAATGAACAATTGTGTTTTTATTAACCAATGTTAACAAAAATTAATAAATACTGTATCAAATGTATTGACCATTGTGAGTTCATGTTAATTAGTGCATTAACTGATGGGACCTTTACTACATCAGAGTGTTGTTTGTCAGGCCCGGGGTTTTCTGAACCCAGACGACGTGCTGGAGAGCCTCACGGGGACTGAAGGGCCAGCCTGAGTCAGTACCAGAGGACTGGACCCGGAGACTTTTTTCATGTCCTTGCATGTTCACATATGTGCATAGAGTATGTTTGGCCCTAAACCTGAAATTATACAGACCTTCTCTGTAACTACAGTATATGGAATCATGTTAAATGTTGTCTGGTTCTTTTTCATTGTCATTGTCTAGACGCTCCTGCTGACTGTAGTTGATATGAAGCTGGAGAAGGTCGAGTTTGGAGGGATTTAATGAAAATCTCTCCAGCTCTTACATAAATCCTTCTTTGAGGAATACAAAACATTCTCAGAGAAGCCGTATGAAGGTGTCAACACTTTAGTGTGAAAATGCAATAATGCGGTGAAAGTGTTTTTTGGTGTGGAGCTGCACACATGCTCCTGACTCGGGACATTACAGACAGTTTCAATGCTTTAATGAGTTATAGATACCTGCGTATTATCAAGTCCCAATCAGGAACACAGTCTGAATTTTAAGACTGGAATGCACACAAATCTCCACGGACTCGAGATCTTTAACAGAGCTCAGTCTGAACCCTGCAGGAGAAGAAAACACACTTCAGGGTCTTTTATTTTTGAGTTGTATATTCCTCCCTGGAACATATTTTCATTACTGGCATATTTGATTTTTGCAGTTGATAATGCAGTGAACCATAATATTAAAAAGTATGTCTTTGGAAGTAGTTGGTGTGTTTAGTGTTTTCTTCTATCAACTTTTTTTTAAATACAAAAAACTCAACACAGTTTGATAGAGTCAACATGTTTGGCAGACTGACGGAGCGATCCCTGACAGCAGCCGATGATATCCCAGACTGATCGACATGTTCGACGAGGAACTGGAATGTTGCAAGATGATCTTCAGAAGGCAGACGCATCACTGGAGTGTTTATTATCTTGCAACTGTTTATTGGTCTTCCAGGTTACTCTCCTGTCTCCAAGAACATGCTTGAGATTGTCCAGAAATTGCAGGAACACATTCAATCAATCAATCAATCAATAATCAATCAATCATTTATTTATAAAGCACTTTAAAAACCAAAGTATACCAAAGTGCTGTACAAGAAACATTACAATACATACACAAAATACTTAAAATAATAATAGCAATTAATTAATTAATACATAAGTAAACACCTATAAAACTACACATCAAACGCCTGTGAGTACAAATAGGCCTTAAGATGTTCAGATCCTATAACTTCAGATTCATCAACCGCCCATAAATATCTTATGATTTGTGTTTGTTGAGAAGGCTTGATTGGGAATCACTCAACAATTTGTTTTCTTCATTAAACAACTACTTTTGTGTTGTGATGGTATGGAGTCTGTGCAGGGAAAGTGATCCAGAAATACCATGAGCTGATGCAGCGATTTAAATGGTCAGTTTATATTTTATACACAAGAGAAACCCAAAGGTTATATACACACAGGGCTAATAAGAGACACCTGAGAACAATGAAGCCTAATCAACATGAAAAACTACAAAGATGGTAGATTGAACAGGAAACAGGAAGTATAACACAAGTCCAGGAGATCATATAGCTAAATAAAAAAGCTTTGTTTCTCCCAGTGATGGGATGAACAAAGCTTTTCAAAGCTTTGAATCAATTGAACCAATTGCTTCGCAAATTGACTCACTGTTTCGAAGTGTTTGAAACACCACGCGCTGCTGACTCCTGCTGGTCAAAACAATAAATGCAATTGCAACAAAAACATGCATATAAACAGCTTTTACAAACCCATAGCAAATTGAAAGCATAATCTATCAAATCCAAATAACAAATCATTTAACACTATAAAATATGAAGTGCTTGTATGTATAATGTTTTCATTTATACATTTTTAGTGCTTGTTTTGTTTGATCTATAGACAGCTCAGCTACACAGGCCAATAAGAGACTGTTAACTACTATTATACCTTTAATGCCTCATTAAAGGGTTAGTTCACCCAAAAATGAATTCTGTCATTAATTACTCTCCCTCATGTCGTTCCACACCCGTAAGATCTTCGTTCATCTTCAGAACACAAATTAAGATATTTTTCATAAAATCCGATGGCTCAGTGAGGCCTGCATTGACAGCAACACTTTCAGACGCCCAGAAAGGTACTTAAGACGTATTTAAAACAGTCATGTGACTGCAGTGGTTCATCCTTAATATTAGGAAGTGACGAGAATACTTTTTGTGCACCAAAAAAAAAAAAAAAAGACAATATCTAGTGATGGGCGATTTCAAAACACTGCTTCATGAAGCTTTATGAATCTTTTTGCCCCCCAGTGGCAAACCATAGAAATTTAAAAACATTTCGAAACAGTTATGATGTAGAGAAGCCTCGGTTATGAAATCACGTGACTTCAGTAGTGTGATACGCGGACCAAACCACTGAATCGAAACAAAAGAATTGTAAAGGTCTCGAAGCTTATTGAAGTAGTGTTTTGAAATCTCAAATCCCCGTTACTAATCATGTTTATTTTCATTGTGTGTCCCAGTTGATACTCTAATCCCAGATGAACAAGTTTTATTTATCCAATATATACTGTAGACCGCTCTGATTCACCTTTGTTAAAATAAATGGGCCTTTTTATTGAAGGATCTATATATTCTCTGCTATAAGCGTGAACAGCAAGGTGTAACTAGAAGATAGGGTGGTATTGCTGAGGGACCTTCAGGCTCTACATGGAATAAACAAATAAACATGATTTATTTGCTCATTTAAGGCGCTAGTGTCTGTAGATTATTACTTCAGGGTCTCATTTTCTCCAATTATGTGCAATGCTTTCATAGCACAGCATGAACAATGCTTCTGTAAAGCATAGCTAACGCAGGAACGCATGCGACTGCCCACAGAGTGTTACATGAGCTTCTGCGAGCGTGACGTGTGTGCTTCGCATGCAGTTTCCCTTCATATGAGAAACAAATAATGCATTTCCCAAGGAGCCAGATCTGCATTCTCTCCAGTCTGAATTAAGCCCCCTCGTTAGATGATGGCAATCACTGGCGTTGCGTAAACACAATTTAGCCCGAGCTGTTATTTGTATCTCTCTTGTCATTATATCTTGACACACAGACGCATGACTTGTGTGAAACAAAGAGATATTTGATTTGGTGGACCGCAGCTCTAATAAGACGATCAACATCATACCAACTGCACAGAAATCCAATAAAGGCCAGAGTGTGCAGTCTCTCACAATCGTCCTATAAAGAGATTACTGTAACAGTACAGGGACCCGACGTGCGTTCGTGATGAACGCTGAGCTTAGCACCAGCGGTTCAATCATTCTTATGCACATGCAATCCTACTTGGATAAAGATTTTATGGTGGACTGAAAACTGTACACATGTTCAAGATTGAGATTTGAATATTTAAGACTTTGCCTGTTCGGAGCTGTAGAAGTCTTCACACCAGGATTGAACCTGGCCTATCCCGTTCCCAAATATAGCTCAACAACATTATCTAATAATTTACTCAGCCAATAAAGAAGACATTTGAGAGAATGTCCGAGGTGCTCTTTTTCCAGATGGTGATTTATACTGTCAAGCTCCAACAAGGAGAACAATGCATCATAAACGTGGTCTATATACGGCTTTGCACTATATTCAAAGTCTTCTGACTTCATACTTAAGTTCATGCCACTATTTACTGATTATCTTTCCCTCCAACGTGGCTGGAAAATATAATTTGCGATTGTGTTTGATGCAAAAATGCCACATACTCAGAAGTGTTTGACGTCTGAGATTTGAGAAACACTGAAATACTAGCTTAGATTCTGATTTGTGCAGCTTTATTTAAAACATTGCACACAAGATGCATGGATTACTCGTACTTTTAAGAAGATTCTTTGTCTTTTGTGCATCTTGGTGGAATAAAGCATCACCCATGTTTGATGTATGAAGAGCAAATGTTCATTGAAATCCTTAATTTTGGCATACATCAAAAAATGACAGGTCAGTAATTGTCCTGCTGACTAGCTCGGTGGCTGAGAAGTCACAGTTTAATCTCCAGAAGCTGCTGATATCCCGAGAGCACGGCACAAGACTCATCTCTGTCAACTTCAGCCCGCAGGTCTCTTCATACACACTTGTGCACAGTATGTTAATATTGTTATCCATGGACTCTTATCTTGTCCTGTAGCTGGTGTCAGTGCTGCGGGAGGTGAAGTACCTGGAGGCCAGACAGGCTGAAGTCATTCCAGATATGGCTGCTGACATTTATTCCAACAGGGAGCTGCTGTGGCCAATCTGCAGCTCACAACCAGCTGGTACAACAGAGTAATGAGCGCTGTGTTGGAGGTGGAGATGCCACTGATCCAGAGCCAGCTGACAGATATCGATGCCAAGCTCAAAGAAGCTGAGGAGAACCTCTGCTATGGTTCACTGTCATGTTCTAAACCCGTGTGATTCTGTTTTTCTTCCGACGAGCACAACAGCAGACGCTTAGCATGCTGCTCTTTACAACACAACTCAGAATAACCTTTGCGAATGTCCATATTGTCAGGTTTGGAATGACATAATAATCCACTCTTTTGATTTATAATAAATACTCCAACTAAAGGTCTAATGTGTTAGGAATTTGGGAATACATCCAGGACCTATGTGAGATGATATACAGTACAGTCCAAAAGTTTGGAACCACTAAGATTTTTAATGTTTTTAAAAGAAGTTTCGTCTGCTCACCAAGGCTACATTTATTTAATTAAAAATACAGTAAAAAACAGTAATATTGTGAAATATTATTACAATTTAAAATAACTGTGTACTATTTAAATATATTTGACAAAGTAATTTATTCCTGTGATCAAAGCTGAATTTTCAGCATCATTACTCCAGTCTTCAGTGTCACATGATCCTTCAGAAATCATTCTAATATGCTGATTTGCTGCTCAAGAAACATTTATGATTATTTTCAATGTTGAAAACAGTTGTGTACTTTTTTTTTCAGGATTCCTTGATGAATAGAAAGTTCAAAAGAACAGCATTTATCTGAAATACAAAGCTTCTGTAGCATTATACACTACCGTTCAAAAGTTTGGGGTCAGTAAGAATTTTTATTTTTATTTTTTTGAAAAGAAATTAAAGAAATGAATACTTTTATTCAGCAAGGATGCATTAAATCAATCAAAAGTGGCAGTAAAGACATTTATAATGTTACAAAAGATTAGATTTCAGATAAATGCTGTTCTTTTGAACTTTCTATTCATCAAATAATCCTGAAAAAAAATATTGTACACAAATATTTTGTACAATTGTACACATTAAATGTTTCTTGAGCAGCAGATCAGCATATTAGAATGATTTCTGAAGGATCATGTGACACTGAAGACTGGAGTAACGATGCTGAAAATTCAGCTTTGATCACAGGAATAAATTACTTTGTGAAATATATTCAAATAGAAAACAGTTATTTTAAATTGTAATAATATTTCACAATATTACTGTTTTTACTGTATTTTTAATTAAATAAATGTAGCCTTGGTGAGCAGACGAAACTTCTTTTAAAAACATTAAAAATCTTAGTGGTTCCAAACTTTTGGACTGTACTGTATGTCTTGGAGCAACGCCTACAGAGGACTAAGGACAGTGTTGAGGAGATCCAGACTGTTGTGAAGAGCTGGATTACCCCAGACTTTGAAAGAAAGGAGGGGAAGAAAGATACTCTGTTAAACCTGGACGATAAGACCGAGCATCTGGAGAGAACTTACGGCAATGTCCGTACCTCAGGAGCCAAGATCCATCTGTTACTGAAAGTGTGCAATGACAAAAGCCAGTGGGAATCCCATCAAATAGCAACTGACAAAATGACGCATGTTAAAGGAGCAATTGACCCAAACATTTCTGTTGAGTTTATCTTTGCTTTTATTTTGTTTTAGTACAATTTGTCGCTTTTCAAAACAGTCGTCTGCACAGTGGAGGGTTTATGTGGAATGTGTTGATGAAATGCTGATCGATGGTTTCTTCGATGCTATTGAAAGCTCCCTCAAGTTTTTCATGGAAAACACAGGTGTGCTTTCTAATTCTTTTTTTAAGCCTCACTAAAAGTAATTATAGGGGTTTCCCTAGATGTTCCTACCATTGCAGATTGATTATTCTGCACTAAAACAATTGCACACGATCCCCTGATACAGACCAGAAGGCTGGATTAGACCCGCTCGCCGAGGCCCAGCTGTGTCTGCAGGCTCTTGAGATCGTATTTCATCCGTCTTTGGAGTTTGGTGCTTCGGATGGCTTCCACGATCTGGTGGACAAGCCTCATCAATGATGTCTTTAGGATCTCCACTCTTGTGCCATGATTATCTGAGCACGTTGGTTTCCCACACTATCAGCTGATGCCATACAGATCACTTTATCTGGGTTTAGCAGTGATAATCCCTTAAACTCAAAGATCCTTTATTGTGATGATGAATTCTATGACAAATACGCTAATCAGAGCCAATTGAAGATGTGAAATGCTCTGTCTGATACTTATCTATGTGTCGTGTGATTTTTTGTCTGTCTGACCTGGAAGACTGAGGTTTTGGTCAGAAAGTGGAGGAGGGAGACTGTAACGGTCTGAAGGAGGTCATGGGTTACCTGATGGTGGGAAAAGACTGGCAGAGCGTTACGGACGAGATGTTCGATCCTCTGCAGCACATCATTGATCTGCTGAAGACTAAGAACTCCCTGATACAAGCAGTCGCTTAGAGGCTAGAGGTAAGTGTCTCCATAAAATATTGATAGTGTGGCCTCTTAGAGAAACCCATTAAATTGCTTAATAGTGGCTTAGACCTCCCAGGACTTAGAATGACAATAAACTTTATTAGCAGATGTTCTGTGGGCAGATACTGAGTGTAAAGTAATATTTGGACTCTGTGGAAAAGGACAGCTTAGACCAGCATGCATTTCCATGATGGTTCTGGGCCGGAAGTTCAATTCTTGAAAAAATCTTAAGAAGTTCTCAAATATTTTCTTAAGAACATCATATTTCTTTTCCTTAAGAAGAAAATGGCTTTGACGTTTATCTGATTGTATGGCGGTTCTTGCTGAAGAGTTTCAGGTTGGTTGGTTAGTACTTTCTAATGAAGGACATTAAGGAAAGCCTTGTGCGGACACCAGCATACTGGCATCTGATGCTAGTGGCTAACATGGTATGCTAGTAGCTATCGTTGTATGCTAATGGCTAATGTTGTATGCTAGTGGCTAACATCGTATGCTAGTGGCTAATATCGAATGCTAGTGGCTATCGTGGTATGCTAGTGGATATCGTTGTATGCTAGTGGCTAACATTGTATGCTAGTGGCTAACATTGTATGCTAGTGGCTAACATTGTATGCTAGTGGCTAACATCGTATGCTAGTGACTAACATTGTATGCTAGTGGCTAACATTGTATGCTAGTGGCTATCATCGTATGCTAGTGGCTAACATCGTATGCTAGTGGCTATCATTGTATGCTAGTGACTAATATCGTATGGTAGTGGCTAACATTGTATGCTAGTGGCTAACATCGTATGCTAGTGACTATCGTCGTATGCTAGTGGTTAACATCATATGCTAGTGGCTATCATCGTATGCTAGTGGCTAATGTTGTATGCTAGTGGCTATCATTGTCTTGTTAATGGCTAACATTGTGTGCTAGTGGCTAATGTCGTATGCTAGTGGTTATCGTCATATGCTAGTGGCTAACATCGTATGCTAGTGGTTAACATCCTATGCTAGTGGCTAACATCGTATGTTAGTGGCTATCATTGTCTTGTTAGTGGCTAACATTGTGTGCTAATGGCTATCGTCGTATGCTAGTGGCTAACATTGTATGCTAGTGGTTAACATCGTATGCTAGTGGCTATCATTGTCTTGTTAGTGGCTAACGTCGTATGCTAGTGGCTATCATTGTCTTGTTAGTGGCTAACATTGTGTGCTAGTGGCTATCGTCGTATGCTAGTAGCTATCACTGAATGCTAGTGGCTAACGTCGTATGCTAGTGACTAACGTCGTATGCTAGTGGCTAATGACGTATGTTAGTGGCTAACGTCGTATGCTAGTGGCTAACATTGTATGCTAGTGGCTAATGTCGTATGCTAGTGGCTAACGTCGTAAGCAGCAATTAATATTTTGTCAGAACCTCTAGAAACTTACATTATTTGGTTGAATTCAAACATTTTTTTCCACTAAATTTTTTTCCAATAATTATCAATACCGATCAATATTGAATATTATGTTGTGATATTTTTTTTTAGCTGTATTGCCCAGCTTTACTAGTGGCTAACATTGTATGCTGGTGTTTACTTCACCATGGTCCAAGACACCATGCTGGTGGATCTGCTTCACCTCGACTTGCAACACTTCAAAGATGACATGAGGAGCATAGTCGACCGGGCGGTGAAGGAGATTGGCATGGAGAAGGTGTTCCTGGATGAGTATGGCGTTCGACTTTGAGAGTCATCCATGTAGAGATTCCTCTCTTGAAGTCCAATGAAGAACTAATTGGAACGCTGGAGGACAACCAGGTGCACCTGCAGAACCTCATGACATCGAAGTACATCACGTTCTTCTTGGAGGAAGTTTCGACATGGCAGCGAAAGCTCCATGATCTCCATCTGGTTTGAAGTGCAGAAGACTCAGTGTCACCTGGAGAGCATCTTTATCGGATCGGATGACATTCGCTCTCAGCTACCAGAGGTCGTGTGTGTTTCTAATATTTCTCATTCTTCACTGAAAACTTATTTTGCCCTCGAATAGTCACCCAACACACATGTAAAAACAGCGAAGTGAAGAAGAAAATGTGAAACAGACGTCTGAGATGAGCGCTCAGATTTGAGTAGCATCTTGTCCAGCCCTCTGGCACTCTATTCATAGATCTAGATGAGAGATGAAAATGTCCATCTTATGCTTTTGGCCGAAAACATTTGGATAATTACTGTTGGGCGCCTGTGGCCAGACACAGATGTTCTTCAGAATGTCAGAGGGTTTTTTGAGGTTTTTCTTTCTGGCAAATGAAGTTGTCTCGACTCATTATCTCATTAATATCTCCACAAGATTCCAAAGATACTGATTTTAAAGAGCTGACACACGATGCCAGAAAAACATTGAACGTTGTGGAGGCCACCAATAAACCTGGGCTCTACAGCAAACTAGAGGACATGCAGGGCAGGTCTGCAGTCTGATTACCTCAACTTCCTCTCCTCGAGTCAGAGGAATAGTTTGCTCCAAACTTTAGTCATCCCCATGTTGTTCCAGCTCCCCGTATTATTTTCTTCCCTATATATAAAAAAACAGATATTAGGCAGAATGTTTGAACAGCTCTTTTCCTTAAAGCAAATGTTGACGATGACTTAATATAGTTAGATGACCCTAATATAGTTATAGTTATTGTTATAGTGTGGATGGGTCTTTAAACTGTTAAGCATCAGAACGGCCAATAAAGCATCATGAATCTACCATAGAGTTGTTCATAAGACCTGTACTCCATATTCGACCTCTCCTTTCTTCATGATCAATTAAAAATGGCACATTTGAACACTTTCTTGATGGCACTTATTTCTAGTGCGTCATGTGACTGACTGTGGAAACTATTCCTCATAGAGGAAGTCCTCATTTTGGAAAGCACACAGTGTCCCATGATGCTTTGCGCAGAGCTTATTATCTCAAATTGAGAGTGTGACAGGCATTGCAGATTGTGTGGATGAGGATCTGGACACCAAACGCTTGGCCTTTCCACGCTTCCGCTTCATCTCCTCAGCTGACCCGCTAGACATCCTGTCCAGTGGCACTGACCCGCACCAGCTACATCATCGCAGTGGCCTTACATGTGTTTTTGTGCATTAAGTATAAGGTTTGCTCATGGTCACACTGCAGTGCAGCGATGGCTTTTATTTGCCTTTTGCACACACTAGATGGCAGTGTTGATTACTGCTTCCCAAATTGTCTTGGAGGCAAATTGCAAGTTTCCATATGTCACATTAGGACAAACTTCGGCCGAAATAGCAGCTGTGCAGTTGTGAAGCCTTACGTTTCTCCCTCGGGTTCAGAAGCATCTGTCAAAGTTGACAATATGGCGAAGTTGAAGATTGAAACGGATGGAGACGGGGCTGGGCTTGTTCAGTGAGGAGAAGGAGGAGGAGGAGTACGTTCCCTTCATCTGCCCAGGTACAGCCAGCCTTCATTTGCTCACCACAATGCACCATCAATTATCATGAGGGCAATTAGATGAGTTTGTTTACAGAGACACTGTGTGTTTTTATTCTGCAGCGTACTGTTTACAAAAGCCATTTTAATTAGGATACTTGCAGGGCTGAAATGAGATGGGGACACGAATGACACCTCAAATCATGCAATAATCCTATAGACTTAAATCAGTCCAGAATATCAGACATGGGCTCTTTTGATTTGCCAAGCACCCAGAAACCTCCAGCACTCTTTCCACAGAGAAGCATTTTCTTCTGCAAATGTATAAATCTAGTTATGTTTGGAGGATGTGCTGTCCTGCAGCATAATGCTGTGGATTCTGCTCCTGAAGTTCTGTATTCTTGTCGAGTTTTACTCCAGCACTCCTCAGACATCTGCTTATGGATTAGACAGATGCATACATACTTCTAGTGGAACTAATTTACAGAGTATTAGGCTGCTGACAAACCTTCTCATCACACTGGAGCGATATGATGCACGGATCTGTGCTTGTTCAAGTGGAAGCGAGGCCGAACCGTGTTCTGGACACCATGCGTGCCACCGTGCGTCACGAGATGACCGAGGCAGCCGCGGCCTGTGAAGAGAAGCCCAGGGAACAGTGGCTGTTCGACCAGGTATTTAACTGTCACGTATGAATCAGACACTAACTCAGAGCTTGTAAACATCCCTAGGCGGATTTTCTCTGAATGAGGGAATATTTATGAGGAAATGTGCTGCATAGAATTAAGATATTGAGAGATATTTCTGGCAGTATTACTATATACGAGCCGGAGGGTATGCTTGCATGTGCTTACAAAATGAAGGTTTTTTGGGTGTTCGCAATTTGCCTAATAGCGATGGTGCAGTCTTTAAATGTGTCTTTAAGTCGTGGTTATTTATTTCATTCAGTGGGTGCAAATGTCTGAGACCAAAAATGGGATTCAGAGTCTCATTTAAACCGTGAATAAAAATTTGAGGGATTTGATGAATGTTATGACAGAAAATGACGACATTCTTATAGGTCACTAATCAAACCAGCAAATTTGTAATATCGACCATTTCCTTGTACCTTCACAAACTAAATCTGTTATGAACATGTTTCTTGATATTTCTTTGTAAAGTCAAAAATGCAGAGTGAAATGACTGTCCTGATGTCATAATGAATAAAATAAGGAGGAAATTCTTGAAAATGAAAGTATTTTTTGGCCCATTCTTTTATTGTTATTTCTTATAATAAATGGGTATTCAAGGTGTAATAAATAAATAAATATATCATTATTGGACGGTTCATCGTTATATGATCTGTCATCGATTCTCATAGCTAGCAATATGATATTTGCCGGGTTTTCAGGTACAGAAATTGAATAATTAAATGTAAAATAACTGAGCATCGTCTACACTGTATATATTAAATATAGATGAATCCTTATTAAAGTTACAGAAGTCAAGAGCAGTGAGTGATTTTCTCTTTAACTTTTGTTGTTTGATTAATATTAATGACACAGACAGCAGCAGGAATATTAGGCTGCTGTGACTTTAAGACCGAATGCACGGATCCAATATACTGTTACACATGCGACTTCCCAGCTGTTTATGTTCACTTAAGACATACTACTAGGAAATTCACCAAGATGGGCATTTTTTTTTAAATAATTTTGCCTGTACTTGTCTGTTCAAGCACAAGAAGAAGTGTGTGCACTACGGGTTTGAGCGCACAGAAACTTTCTCACACAACGCTTGAGTACCTAAATGAGTTCTTTCACATCTTTTTGTGCTTGAATGCTTAAATTGGCAAGGCTTAAAACACGTGCAACTGATAAAGTTTCTTGATGATTTAGCACTAGCCCAATCAGTTCCATCAACTGTCCCGAGCATATGCATATAATATATATATATATATATATATATATATATATGTATATATATATGTGTGTGTGTGTGTGTGTGTGTGTGTGTGTGTGTGTATTTCCAAACATCGCTCTTACCTGCACTCAGATCTGGTGGACGACTGATGTAGGTATTGCATTCTCCAGACTGGAGGAGGAGGGATTTGAGAATGTAATGAAGGAATACTATAAAAAGCAAGTGAGTCAGTTAAACACCCTCATAACCATGCTGACTGGCCAGCTCACTCCTGGAGACCGGCAGAAAGTCACGGCCATCTGTACCATTGACGTCCATGCGAGAGACGTGGTGGACAGAATCGTTGGGCAGAAAGTACGGCTATTTATCTGTCCTATTGTTATCCACTACATTGAGTGTTATTTTCGTCAGATTTCTGCAGATGAGTTGAACCCACACATGCATTAGGCGTCTCATAAGAGAATATTCAATTCTGCCTCTATTCACACAATTTGCCTCTATAATGAAAGTCTCGATGTGTTCTCGTGTGATTGCTCATATTTTGGTCTCACTTGAAGGCCTACGGTTCAGTAGAATAGACGTCGGACTGGCTTGAGGCCTTCTCACATGACTGGCATCAGGGCTTTATCGTCGCTTTGACCTCGGCACGAGAAGAGTCACTGATTTTAAGAGCATGTTATGTTTCTGAAAGCAGGATTTGTGCACATTAAACAGTGAAAACATGTATTTGAGCTCAAAACTGGATAAAACACTCTGGAAGATTGAAAGAGAAAACAACTTGTGCATGACTGCTTATAAATAAGAAATATTTTTGTTCACAAAACTATATGCGCTTTTTTTATTGTTAGAATCTGTGGATGGTCAGCAATTGATCTGAGTTCTTCTAAAACTAAACCCTAATGAAGAATTGTCCCTCCTGATATTGTGTCGGGATATTTCTAAACAATACTAGAATCTGAATTTATTGCAGGCGTGTTGCATACGTCATGTGAATCATCTGGTAGCCATTGATGACCTTCAGAAGTGGAAATGATTTGAACTTTGCGATACGATGCTTGACTGAAACGCTGTATGGAGGGTAACGCTGAGTTCACTAGCATGAGTCATGTGAAAAGGCCTTCGGGCGTCTCATAAGAGAATATTCAATACTGCCTCTATTCACACCGTTTGCAGCATAATGAAAGTCTCCATGTGCTCTCGTGTGATTGCTGATATTTTGGTCTCACTCGAAGGCCTACGGTTCAGTAGAATAGTCGTCCTGATGAACGCTGCGTAGAGTGGCTTAGAAAGCGCACTGTTTTCTCCAGCTCAGGTGTGATATTTTCTTCCTGCTAATCCTTCATAATCGTCTCTCTCAGGTGGAGAACTCTCAGGCCTTTCTTTGGCTGTCCCAACTCCGGCACCGAGAGAGAGAAGCACTGCTCCTCAAACATCTGCAACGCCCCGTTCCTCTATTCACACGAGTGTCTGGGCAACACTCCACGATTAGTCATCACGCCGCTCACAGACAGGTGAGACACAGCTTTAGGTTTGAAGTGACTCATTTTGAACATCCTCACAGAGACGGAGGAGCCCATTAAACAGTAAACGTCCCATCAGATGGCCTTATGCTGAGAGAAGGTTTCTCAGGAGGATCTGTCTCGAGCGCTCGACACTTTGAAAGCATAACAAAGCAGAGACGCTCCTGTTTGATGGTCAAATAAATGGCAGTGCCGCTTCCTGAGCATATGGTCAGTCTCTGAGCTCTGCTGACCGAGTCACACTTCTGTCTTTCATTCACACTGAAGTGAGAGTATGCAAAAAAATGACACCGGTGGCACAGATGGCTCCATTAAGATACCACGGCCGCTGAAAGTGATTCATGTGCAGAGCTGGCTTATTTTATAGAGTTTTTGTAAACCTTTAAATTAGCTTTCCCAAAAGTACATAAACCATTTTGCTTGGTTTATTTTAAAATCAATATGTGAACCTATGCAAGCTAAACAAAAACACTAACACCAGATGTACATGTTATACATTAGGGATCAGAAGAAATATACACTACTGTTCAAAAGTGTGGGGTTGGAAAGATTTAATACTTTTATTCATGAAGGACTCATTAAACTGATCAAAAGTGACAGTAAAGACATTTATAATGTTACAAAAGATTCTGTTTCAAATAAAAGCTGTTCTTTTGAATTTTCTATTCATCAAAGAATCCTGAATAATAAAATGTATGACGGTTTCCACAAAAATCTGAACTGTTTTCAACATTGATAATAATCATAAATGTTTCTTGAGCATCAAATCATCATTTCAGAATGATTTCTGAAGGATCATGTGACACTGAAGACTGGAGTAATGATGCTGAAAATTCAGCTTTGATCACAGGATATAAATTACATTTTAACATATATTCACATAGAAAACAGATATTTTAAACTGTAATAATATTTCGAAGTATTGCTGTTTTTGCTGTATTTTGATTTGGCTGTCATTCGTTAGGGAGTCAGACTGTACCGGTTGTATTGTACATTTTCAATTCACTAAAAAAAAATCAGAATGAGATTGTTTTTCCTGGATGTTGATTCAGGAACACTGCCTGTTTGTGTAAGTGACGTGAAACAGTGCCATCCTTGCTTATTAATGCAAATGATCTTCACTGAAGGACTCTTCAGGGGTAAAAGCTTGCCAAATAGCATTAAACACATCAAATATATTTATTCTTTACACAGATCATTAGTAAATACACCACACGCAATGTTGAACCTAAAGTATAAAAGGTGATCATTTAGCAGTGCTCCGTCTCCCAGAATCGAGCTGTTTGCTCAGACTGAAGCCTCTGAGTCTCTGGCCACATCAGCAAAATGTAAGAACAGGACTTTAGCCATGGATAAACATTTGCATTTGAGAAAGTCTATATTTATACGCCACATATATACAGTAGTATGCAACTGAATATTTGTGTTTGTGTTTGTTTGCTAAAGCATGTTTTTCTCCTGTCAACTGTAGATGTCACGTCACACTGACCCAGTCACTGCATCTGGTCATGAGCGGAGCCCAGCTGGTCCCGCCGGCACGGACAAAAACAGGAGCACCAAGGACCTGGGCTGAACCCTGGGCATCATGGTCTATGTATTTAACTGCTCAGAGCAGATGGACCACAAGGTGAAGGGAACTGAGAATATCACAGGCTGTTGAAATGGACTGGCCGCGGCGTGCTATAAAACGCCTTTTTGCATCCACATTTACATTTATGCATATGGTATATGATTTTATCCACAGCAACTTACATTGCATTGATGCAATACAAACGAATATAAAGGAATATAAACGCTCTTGGTAATATTCTTTTTTCCACATAAAAAGTGTTGTTTTGATCAGAATAGCTTTTAATCAAGTTCACAGCAAGCTCCGAACTCTCTGTGATGAATCTATGTCTCCGTCTCATTGCTCTACACCTCGCCTGATTCTGTCCTTCATCTCATGAGCCATTTCCTAATGTACTTCTCCCATCATGGGGTCCAGCAGATTAGTAAAGCTCTGATGGCCGGGCTTATTTACATCTGAAGCCATATCAGTATTCTGGCCTCATCAGCCCTCGCTGAGAAAAAAGCCATAAATGTGGCAGTCGATAGAGACGCAGTGTTAATCTATTCATCCGGCTCGTACCTGCTGCATCTTTACTGACTGCGGATCACCACTGCAGAGGAGACGGCCTTCCTTCCGCCCGCAATCAATCCCATCTGTGTCTGAGACAGAGTTAGGGGTTATTACAAGTAACGTGCATTACGTAATCAGATTACGGTTGCACTTTATTTTACAGTGTGTGTACTTACTTGTACTTGCAGTGTACTTGCCTATTAAAATACTGAGTAATATAAGGGTTAAGTTTAGGTTTAGGTGTAGGTTCGGGGTTAGTACCTAGTTATTACCCAGTTATTATAATTTCTGTAATAAGTACATAGTGTGTACATGGGGAACAGGACTGTAAAATAAAGTGCTACCCAGATTACTTTTTAATGTAACGAGTAAAGTAATACATTACAAGTAACGTGCATAATGTAATCAGATTGCTTTTTAATGTAACGAGTAAAGTAATGCATTACAAGTAACGTGCATAATGTAATCAGATTACTTTTTAATGTAACGAGTAAAGTAATACATTACAAGTAACGTGCATAATGTAATCAGATTACTTTTTAATGTAACAAGTAATGCATTACAAGTAACATGCATAATGTAATCAGATTCATTTTTAATGTAACAAGTAACGCATTACAAGTAACGTGCATAATGTAATCAGATTACTTTTTAATGTAACGAGTAAAGTAATGCATTACAAGTAACATGCATAATGTAATCAGATTACTTTTTAATGTAACAAGTAAAGTAATGCATTACAAGTAACGTGCATAATGTAATCAGATTACTTTTTAATGTAACGAGTAAAGTAATGCATTACAAGTAACGTGCATAATGTAATCAGATTACTTTTTAATGTAACGAGTAAAGTAATGCATTACAAGTAACATGCATAATGTAATCAGATTAATTTTTAATGTAACAAGTAACGCATTACAAGTAACGTGCATAATGTAATCAGATTACTTTTTAATGTAACGAGTAAAGTAATGCATTACAAGTAACATGCATAATGTAATCAGATTAATTTTTAATGTAACAAGTAATGCATTACAAGCAACATGCATTACTTATTCAGAATTGATGTACTTTTCTGATGTAACGACTAATGCATTACTTTATAAATTTACACATTAATATTTGTTTTACTTTTTTTTTTACTTGTCAGTTTTATTAATTTGCTTATACATTTTGTTTTTTAAATACTGAATTCTCTGTCTTCTCCATATCTTAGTAACTCAGACATGCACAGTCATGCGTGCGGGAATAGACAAAAAAGTACAAAAGAAACATAACACATTACTTTCAATAACAAGAACTGCACGGCAGGTAATATAACCCGTAATGTTCAGAGATCTTTTGTATGACAAACAGAAGCTCTAGGGCTCAAGAGATACTCTAAATGCTCAAAAATAAAATATCAAACGCCTTAAAAATTAAACACCGCATTAAACACTTGCAAAAAATATTAGGATTTTGAATTACTTGCAGTGGGAATGAGGCCGTACTATTTGCCAAGAGAATTCTCTTATGTGATCACGATAACGGTGTATATCCCTCCGTCAGCCGATGTTATTAATGCTTGTGAATATATTAATACTTTTACAGCCAGGATGCAGTTAAAATATCCTCATTAACTGATTACTATCTCTGGTGATTTTAACCGAGCATCTCTACATAATACTCTTCCCACATTTACTCAGTATGTGGACTGTGATACGAGAGACAATAAAACCTTGGACTTGTTTTATGCAAATGTGAAAGAAGCTTATAGATCTTCACAGCTTCCTCCACTGGGGCGATCAGATCATAATCTTGTTTACATTAGGTCTGTTTATGTTCCGGTTGTGATGAAGAAACCACCAGTAATAAGAACAGTTAAGATATGGTCTGATTCTGCCTAAGCATTAATGGGTTGTTTTGAAACAACTGATTGGGAGGTTTTGTGACGAGGATATTGATAGCTGAACTGAGTGTATTACAGATTATATTGTGTTGACAACACAGTACCTACTAAAAAGATCAAATGTTATTCAAACAACAAGCCTTGGGTCACCTCTGAGTTGAAAGTATTATTAAACGAGAGAAAGAGGGCGTTTTTAGTGGGTGATAAGGGTTATTAAAAGTAAAAGTTAGAGAGGGGAAAGAGAATTATACTTTAAAAAATGGAACGAAAATTACAACAAAAGAATGTGAGAGAGGTTTGGAAAGATCTAAATATGATGTCCAGACGTGGAAATAAAATAAGGGGATATATTGCCCCTGGTGGTCAGACATGGGTGAATGAACTTAATTTATTTTTGAATAGATTTGATGGTGGGTCTGATGCTTTTGAACAGTCCTCACTAGGTAGGATACCACAGAGCTCTTCATCACCTCCAGCTCTAAGCTCATCCTTGTATGTTCCTGTTTTTTTTCTATGTGAGTTGAACAAGTAAGAAGTGGGTTAAGGAGAATTAAGATGAAGAAGTCTCCAGGTCCTGATGGTATTAATCCTAGAGTCCGTAAAGCCTGTGCTGATGGAAGACATCATGTGTAGTACCTGTACCTAAGTTCACTAACCCTACAGAGTTTTTGCACTTTAGACCAACTGCATTAAGAGCACAGTTTATGAAGGTTTTTGAGAGACTGGTGTTAAATTGGTGTTGGAGTATGATACACTTATCTATCTCTTGCATAAATCTTTAAGTCATTTGGAGACCCTGGACAGCACCGTCAGAATTACATTCTTTGACTTCTCTAGTGCATTTAACACTATTCAGCCAACACTACTACAGAGTAAGATGGAGAATGCTGGAGTACATCAGAGAATGGTCATTTGGATAACTGATTATCCCTCTCATAGACCACAGTATGTGAGGATGCAGGAGTAGAGAAGTGTAGTACTGGAGTTCCTTGAGGAACAGTTTTGTTCACTTTTTATACATCAGATTTTCAGTAGAACTCTAATTTTGTCATCTTTAGAAATGTTCTGATGATTCAGCAATTGTTGGTTGCATAACTGACCATGATGCGAATGAATATAGGGAGCTATTATTAAAGAATTTCACAGACTCAGGCTAAATGCTGGTAAGACAAAGGAAATTGTGGTTGATTTTAGCAGATCTCCTCCTCAAGTGGTACCAGTAAACAAACTTGAGTCAGAAATTGAGATTGTAACAACTTACAAGTATCCGGGTGTTTATTTGAATAACAAGCTTGATTGGTCTGACAATACGTTTATAAGAAGGGTCAAAGTCGAGTTCATTTGTTAAGGCGACTGAGATCCCTCAAGATCTTCTATGACTCTTCTGTGATTTTTGGGGAGGGGGACTGTTGGAAAAGGAGAAGAATAAGTTAAACAAGCTTATAAAGAAGGCAGGTTCTGTTGTGGGGAGTGTGTTACCCGCTTTAGAGGAGATAATGCAGGATAAAATGATTGGGAAATTGTCTTTTATGATGAATCATGATGGTCATCCCCTTCATGAAAGATTCATGAAGATTAATTCATCCTCGCTGTTATAAGGAGCATTTTAGGAAGTCTTTTTTACCAACAGTAAACAGCTTTTAGATGGTAGAACCAGCATTATACAAGATGATTGAGTATATATTTTAGGACTACTTGGTTGTATATAATCATAATGCTTTGCGAAACTGATACAGGAGGAAAAGTGTTGCTGTCATTGTGAATGTTGTTTGTTTTTCTGTCTATGTATTTATTGTTGTGCTGCTGTGACATGTAGGGATTAATAAAGTTCTTCATCATCATCATCATCATCATCAAAATAACCTCTCAGTGAAATGCACATGAAAGTCCTGGAAGAGATTGAGACTCAGCCAGGTGAGAAAAAGTCATGCAAAAGTAACAAAATGTAATAATTTTTTAGGGAGTAAGACAATATTGGAATGCATTACTTTTAAAAGTAGCTTTGCCGCCGCACCGGTCGGAGATACCTGCGAGACGCGTGTGCTGGTCGCTCGGAGTTTAGAATATGAAAGTGTTCTTGCAAATGCTGCTTATCCACCCAGAAAATATCTGCTTAGCATTTGATGTTCTTGTTTATAAGCTGGAATTTCAGCGGAGCGAGTACCGTGAGCTCATTTCTAGAAAACAAAAGATGCCCTGCATAATTTTGCGTGCTTCTGTTTGTTGCGATTGATGCTTTCCAGTGATGCACTCATAAGTCTCTGGTTTCTCTCTCTCTCTCTCTCTGTCATGTGGTGACATCTACAAAGGCCTGGTGCAAACAGGAGCCTGGGGCTCGACGAGCTCTCTGTGGTGGCGGTGCAGGTGAGTGAGTTACGACATGGTTACGAATAACCAACAGCTCTGAGCTGCTGGCCAGATTTATGCGTCTATCAGCTTAGAAACCTTGAAACAGAACCAGGGAAAGTTTTCAGCTGTATAAAGAAAGATATAATGCATGGGGAAAACACTGCATGAGGAAATTATGCCTTTATGATTCGCTCAGCCGCTTTTGTGTCGCACCATCTCATAGTGTCCTGGCATCTGCTGTTTGCCATTGAGATTTTATGCCTTGCAATTCACAGGGAAGCTGAAGACAATGTGTACTGTAGCTGAATGAATCATCTTCATTACAGACGTCATTTGCTCACAATGGCTATTGTGGTGAGGATGATGGTGGCCGTGATTATGATGTGTAGCTGCTCGTCATTTATCTCGGGACGCATTTTGTTGTGTTACAGTTCGACGGGTTTTAATGGCCGATTCCTGGAACTGCGCACTTTTCCCTTTGAGAATGACTTGTCTGAAATGTCAGGACACTGAAAGGTGTTTCTCCCTTGTGATAAAAAATGAATTACCTTTCCTTTTGTAGTGTTTTCAGAGAGCAGCTGTCATGAAGAACAATTTACAGTGAATCAGAACAGAGTAATGATACGAGGCGTTTGCCAGGTCCTCGGATGAGCGTCTGACGGGAAGTGCCTGCTGTTTAGTGTTTTTAAGTAGGAGGATATTTCTACTAGGGATGTAGTCCTTTTAAAATTTTATTCTCACAAAGACAGATAGAGTTAACTTTCCATTCGGTTCAGCTAAAACAAACAGAAGGAGCTCCAGACGTATCAATATTGAGACAAATTAAGCGAGCTCTAGCGTTCACCTCACCATGGGAGGAGAAGAGATCTGCAGAGGAGTGTCCGCAAATATCAAGCACTTTGTTTTCATCGTTTCAGTTATTATGAACAATGAGACTGTTGTTAACCCAGGCAATTAATGAATAGGAAACAAAAACCATCATTCTGTCTTCATTTGCTCTGAGGGATATAAGGAATACTGAAAGCAGAGAATATATATACTGTACACCGATCAGGCATAACATTATGACCACCTTCCTGATATTGTGTTGCTGCCAAAACAGCGCTGACCCGTCGAGGCATGGACTCCTCTAGACCCCTGAAGGTGTGCTGTGGGATCTGCACCAAGATGTTAGCAGCAGATCCTTTAAGTCCTGTAAGTTGTGAGGTGGATCCTCCATGGATCAGACTTGTTTATTCAGCACATCCCACAGATGCTCGATTAGATTGAGATCCGGGGAATCTGGAGGTCAAGTCAACACCTCAAACTCGTTGTTTTGCTCCTCAAACCATTCCTGAACCATTTCTGCTTTGTGGCAGGAGCATTATCCTGCTGAAAGATCCACAGCCACCAGGGAATACCGTTTCCATGAAAGGCTGTACATGGTCTGAACAATGCTTAGGTAGGTGGTACGTGTCACAGTAACATCCACATGGATGGCAGGAGCCAAGGTTTCCCAGCAGAACATTGCCCAAAGCATCACACTGCCTCCGCCGGCTCGCCTTCTTCCCATAGTGCATCCTGGTGCCATGTGTTCCCCAGGTAAGAGACGCACACGATCCCGGCCATCCACGTGATGTAAAAGAAAACATGATTCATCAGACCAGGCCACCTTCTTCCATCACTCCATGGTCCAGTTCTGATGCTCACTGTTGGCTCTTTGGGCGGTGGACAGGGGTCAGCATGGGCACCCTGACTGGTCTGCAGCTATGCAGCTCCATACGCAACAAACTGATGCATTCTGACACCTTTCTATCAGAACCAGCATTAACTTCTGGAGCAGTTTGAGCTACAGGAGCTCGTCTGTTGGATCGGACCACACGGGCCAGCCTTCGCTGAGCCTCGGCCGCCCATGACCCTGTCTCCGGTTCTCCACTGTTCCTTCCTTGGAGCACTTCTGATAGATACTGACCACTGCAGACCGGGAACACCCCACAAGAGCTGCAGTTCTGGAGATGCTCTGACCCAGTCGTCTAGCATCACAATTTGGTCCTTCTCAAACTCACTCAAATCCTTACGCTTGCCCATTTCTCCTGCTTCTAACACATCAACTTTGAGGACAAAATATATCCTAATATATCCACCCACTAACAGGAGCAGAGATGAAGAGATGATCAGTGTTATTCACTTCACCTGTCAGTGCTCATGATGTTAATACTGATCGATGTGTATAAAGTTGACATTTAAATGTTAATAAACGATAACTGAATTTTTACTCTTGGGTTGACTCGCACTGTAAGTTAATGTTTCTCAGTAATTTCCACTCATCTTTTTGTTTCGGTCACCATCTCAGGTGGAGTTAGTCCCGAACGCTGCACTCCTCTGCTGTTTCAGCTGCTCTTAATGCTCGCCTGCGATTGCTTTCGCTGCTCTGCTATAGAACAATATGTAAAATTCATGAAGGCACTATATAGTGTGGGATTTGCAGTTCACGTAAGGCCATGGCAAAGTAAAGCCTCATATCATATTCCATCAGCTCTCAGCAATATGTGACTCACACTTAATGTTATATGTCAGTGTTTATCTGCTTCTCGCCTGAACTCTATCAGACGGTGTCTTCAGTGCTGAAGCGTCTGAATCATTTGTGTTTTGCTGACACTAAACTGATCCACACACCCTGCTAGACAGGTTAACCATTGGGTGTGACGCCGTAATCCGATTAGATGGGTTTTGATTGTCGCTTCATTAAATATTCCATTAAAGCACAACCGTGGCTGTGTCCTGATCTAGTGCTTAATCTCCGGCCTGTAATTCCTCTCTTCCTCACACACTGACCAGTGGCAAATATGAATTTATAACAGAAAATTCAATTTGATTATTTCATCAAGGTCAGTGGAGGGAATGAAAGGAACAAGGATTTGGCAATTTAAACAAGACGTGTTTCTTTACGCTTTAAATGACAGCTCTAGAGCGTAACTGTGATCTCGCTGGACTTGTTTCTGGAAGTATTTCATTTTCTTTATAGGGATTTATGAAGTTCTTAAAGGGGACATGACTTGTTAAAGTGTTAATAATGTTAAAGATTTTTTTTTTTTTTGCATGAAAAAACAAATATGCGGAAAAACGATTATTTTCAACCCTCATTCTGACCGTATCTGAAATGCCCCATTTTTAAGGCTCTGCTCCTTTAAGACGTGTCAGTAAACGGCCACAGTTTTGATTGGCTAACGTCACTGCATAGGAAACGGTATCAAGACTCGCTGTCCGTATAGAGCTGTGAAACTGGCAGGATGTTTTAATGGCACAAAGACATCTTATATGTCAGAAGAAATATAGTGAAAATGTTTTTTTTTTTTTCGTTTTGTGTAACTATATCCTCAATGTAATATTTCCTTTGTCATTTTGTACGTTATACAGTATTTTCAATGAAAGTTTGTTTATAAATGTATTGCAAAATTTTCGAACATGTACTGAAATAAGTTGTTTAAAAGTAAACTGGATTACATGATTTGCAACGCTTCGTTTCAGTAAGCTGTTGCTCTTCTGCTTCGGTTTTCCCATCGTAACATTGACTTCTGGTTAGTGCATTATGGGTAGCGTCACTGTTAAACACAAGTCTTCATTATGACCTATGCAGATGTTCATCTCAGAGCTCGTGGTAGATCTGTCTAAAAATGTTTATTGTCGTTGTTAAGAAAAGGAATGTGATTTTTACTTCTGCACACTGATTTAAGTAACACACTTTCTGCGTCATTTATATTGTCAATATATGATCCATCAGGTCAAAAGTGTTCAAGATGTCATTCGAGACAAGAAGCAGAGGGCGAGGATGTAAACCTGGTCCCTTCAGTGGGCATCTTCTGCCGGAAAACCTCAAGGCTCTCTTCGGGTGCTCTTAGGATTTGCATTTCATTTGGTGCCGTTTGCTCTTAAAGGGGAATTCTGCCGTTTTAACCATCCGCATCTGCATCCTGCTTATAAGGAGATTGGACGCCACCTGTGCTCTTTTATAACAGAGATTTCCAACTTTAGCATTTTTACCTTTTTACATATCAAACAATAAAGAGCTCTGTTTTGCTCAGCATTCAGAAACACATTTTAATTTGACCAGCTAAACTTTATTTTTTGTCTGCAGACTCGATTCATATTCACACGCAGATGACCCGCGGCTGCTGTCCAGGTGTTTCTCCGTCAGGACTGTTGTTTTTATTACCATACTATAGTTGGAGTTATTGACGGAAGGCCTTTTCTGATGTGACGCCTGAGGCGTTTGTGTTGTGGATCAGCAGGTATCAGTATCAGTCCCATTAAGAGACCAGAAAGAGGCCGTTATTAAATAATGAGAACTGAAAGTACATATTTCACACATACTGCATGATATTTGAACATTTGATTAGATTTTTCTACAGTAGGCTACTGTGTAACACACTTAAAAGAACATTAAAGCACAGTGGAGTTATAGAGCGTAACCTTGATTTCCCATTCGTTTTCTCCATAGTGATTCATAAAGTTCTATTTTTAGAAAGATTTACTTTTATAATTCTAATATGTTCCTTCAGGTTCACTAATAATGTTAATTATAAGTTTCTGGTCCGTTTTTGAATTGGACTGATCCACAAAACATCACATCAGAGAAGCTGTGTCCATCAGAAACTGCAGGTCTGTCGTTTCAACATTAATGGGAATAAAAACATCAAAGTGTCCAGTGGTTTGTGAGCCCGATCTGATCTGATCTGCATGAATGATTGTTTGCGGATGTTGCTGTTTCTTCATGTTTCTGTGGTTTCTCCGTCCTGTAGGTCATGTGTGATGGTGGTGCCGGACGTCGATCTCATCGGTGAGGTCATGTTGGTGGTCGAGGGTTGCATCTAGGCTCGACTTTCGGCCAAAAAATTCATCACTCTCTATCAGCTCTGCAAAGAGTTGCTCTCAAACCGGTTCAGAAGTCTTTATACTGCATAGTGTTAAAGTGTCGCTCCAATGCCATTACGGTTTCCCTAGAGAGCTGTTAGAGATCAAGGCCTTTAGCGAGAGCAGTTTCTCTAGGAATGTTTACCCGTCATTGAGACTTTATTTGATTGCGATGTTATGAGACACCCAATTTCTTTCTAATAAAAATGCCATCAATCATACTTCTGTTACTCTATAAATTGTTTTTAGGTACATTTGATACACACTGTGAAATATGAACAATCAAAGTCTTTATTATTCAAGAGTGTGTGACAGCAGTGGTTGGAGCCGTCACAGGATCGCTGGGCTCTGTGGGCCGTTAAGTCGGTGCTGGTCGTGTCCTGAAGAGAGGAGATCCACGCAGACCGCAGGAGCTGATGAGAGCCGTGAGACGGTGACCGCTGACATGCCTGTCTTCAGGGGCCTCGTCAGGACCTCTTCCCCGCGCTCGACGTGCCGCACAAAAGGGACATGGACTTTGATAAATGTCAAGCAGTCCGTGTTGGATGTCAAACTTTGTGCTCAAGGTAAGTTCAGGTGACACATGACCAACTCAGCACAAACTCACCTGCTCAGGTATGTCAGGTTTGTTTTTCTATAATGGTCAGCACCTCACCAGGGACATCAGAAACTAAACAGAAGATTATTGACCAGTCCATATGGGGTTAGAACAATCTAAAGTGCGTTTATATATAAATTCATCCTGTGAAAACCATTTTGTAATTGGACATTGTTACCATGGAAACAGTACCTTAAAACCTGTTTGCTGGCTCCTCCCCCAGTAGGTGGTGTCATGTTTCAAATTTTACAAAATTTGCAATATTTTATAACAAATAATCTTGACAAACACATCGTTGGAAAGGTCTGAGACTCGGGATTTCATATTTGCTCACTGATTTGTGATAGAATTGATATTATATTTATTATTAAATGTATTTATTTGTGACAGGAGAACAAATTTTGTGATATCAACTCAAAAAAAATTGAACAGAACTTGGTTAAACGTATGGCTTTTTAGACTCCACATAGTTTTGTAAAATATATATTTTGTATAAAATAAAAAATGTTTAGTACAGAGCATTTGCTTTACAGTAAACTTAAACTTTAACTTTTTTGAAGTTCACTTCTGCAATAATCAGCTACATTAGGTCTGTATTCCAAAGCATTTATTAAAATTTTGTTGAAATTTTCATGCTCAAAACAGTGAAGTAAACAAGCTTGCTGAAATGGAAAGAAAACCTGATAATCTCAAAATGATGACTGATTTGATGAGTGATTAATTTAATACTACATAAGATCATTATACCACATTAATATACAGCAGGTAGTTCTGATCCTGAAAGAGTTGCGAGGTTTTGTGAATGTGTGTTTGTGGTTCCCATCGAGAACGCTTTGAGTGAAGACGGGAAATTGCTGTCGTTTCATTCCGCTCACATTCTCTGTTCCAGACAGCCTGTCAGTTTATCCGGCAATACGCAAAACTCAATGCCTCGGCTGTGGAGAAATGAATTCAGAGGTCCTGATCGATGCCGCGCTCGCATTTTTCTCAACTTTACCTCTTCTTCTCTTGCACATTATCTTCCTTTAAGAGCCATAAACCTGCTGTTGTTTCAAGCAAATAGACATTAGTGTCAAAGCAGTCTGGAAGTGGATATATTGGACAAATCAAAGATAGCAGGAATTACAGTGTAATAGTGCCTCAGGTGCCGGAGCGCAGCTCTAATGTGAAGCATTAGGACGAGGTCTGGATATCAGCCGCTCAGCTCAGCAGAGCCAGGGGAAATAAGTGCAATCTCACACAGGTCAAAGAGCCACAGAAACAACATAACAGCAGTCCATCAGCCGAGGCCGGCCCTCCACGACGCGTTTAACCCCCGCCACACACGCGCCTGACTCCGGACCGGCCCGTCTGACCGGCTGAACCGTCTGCTGTTTGATTTGTTGGAGGGGAAGAGGTGCGGTCTGAAGCTCCAGTCTGCCATTAGACATCGGATCAAAGCAGCAATCAGCGAACCCTCCGAGATGCCAAAGCAGCGCTGAAGAGCCCGACGGGGAGCTGCATCAATGCCATTGATTGAACATGCCATCAGTTCCAAGAGGAAAATCTCTGGCTTTTGCTCCACTTCTCTCTCAGAGGGAAGCAGCTCTCGGTTTAAGTGTTTATCGTTCTCATAGTGCTCCAGAAATCCAGATCTAATTGTGAGGCCACGCTTGCTGAGTCTCAGTTCTGAAGTGTCAATGATACAGCTACCGTATTTTTCCAAATACAAATCACATTTTTCTCAGCACCCGAGACGTCCTGCGACTTATATAGTCCAATTAGAGGGTTAGTTCACCCAAAAAAATGAAGTTTCTGTCATTAATTACTCTCCCTCATGCCGTTCCACACCTTCATTCATCTTCAGAACACAAATTAAGATATTTTTGATGAAATCCAAGCAATATAATCAACATTTTCAAGGTCCAGAAAGGTAATAAAGACATCGTTAAAACAGTCATGTGACTGCAGTGCTTCAACCTTAATGTTATGAAGAGACGAGAATACTTTTTGTGCGCAAAAACAAAACAAAAATAACCACTTTATTCATCAATCTCTTCTCTTCTGTCATTATCTTACGCAGGTGACGCAGAAACACAGTGAAGCTTCCGTGTTTACGTCCGAACGCCGGCTCAGTATTGGCCAAAGCTGGTCACGTGATCAGCACAACGCATGCAGGAGCTGGCCAATAATGAGTCGAACCTGGAAGCGCTGGACGTAAACAACGTATGAGAATGACACAGAAGAGATGAGATTGTTGAATAAAGTGGTTATTTTTGTTTTGTTTTTGCGCACAAAAAGTATTCTCGTCTCTTCATAACATTAAGGTTAATCCACTGCAGTCACATGACTGTTTTAATGATGTCTTTAGTACCTTTCTGGACCTTGAAAGTGTTGATTATATTGCTCGGATTTCATCAAAGATATCTTAATTTGTGTTCTGAAGATGAACGAAGGTGTGGAACGGCATGAGGGAGAGTAAATTATGACAGAAACTTCATTTTTGGGTGAACTAACCCTTTAACATCAAGTACTCGAAACATGCGTAAAGTGCACACATTTAGAGTCGAGCTGAATGAGAGAGAGCCCACGTTTATTTGTGTAATGCACACGTCACTACTTTCAGTTTCACTTTGAATTAGTTTAGGTTTGGCTAGTGTGCAGTAGTGAACCGCTCAGTGTTTGATGGTCTGATTCGTCTGTGTTTGGTGTTATAGATTCAGTAGCTGTTGAGGAGCTGTTGAGAGTTTGGGGTTTTAAATGACATTTCTGCGGTTGTTTGGTGATGCTTGTGGTGCAGAAATGACACACTTTGCCTTTAAACAAATCGAATGTTTAAATTGTTGTTTAGAGAAGTGTTCAGCTCCCACCGGATCCAGAGCGTGTTTGATGGCGGACTCAGTCCTGTCCTGTGACTGTTTAGTTTAATTACTGCTGCGGTGTCATTGAACAGCACAGGGAGAAGATTTCTTGAACTTTTTGTTGTTTTTGTTTTGAAATGTTTGGCACGAAGTCACACTGGTGCTGAAACTCTCCAGACACTTTCTCAGGATGAAAGTGAAAGCTGTTTCAGCCAGCCAAGCTAGTTTGTCTCTCGTGTGTGTGGTTTATAGCCGAAAACATCGAGCAAAGCAGCGCTGTGTGTGCGTGTCAAATCTGGCTCTGTTCTTCTTCTCCGGTGGTTCAGCCGGAGGAGCTGCTGGCCGTCCGTCACTCCGTGTTCTTGGTGGGAAACACGGGCAAATCCCAGTCTCTCCACAAGACACATCAGAGCGTGAAGCGCAGGGCCGCCCGGGCCGATCTCAACCCTACAGCAGTCGGTATTGTCAATCCAGCCACGTGCGAGTGGAAACACAGCGAGGGCTAGCGCTTCCATCACAGCCCAGTGCCAGATTCAACACGTGTGCGTTTCCCCGCAGGGCTGTTTTCTAATATCATGCGTGAGCTGGCCAACATCAGTCACGCCGGGCCCGAGCGGATTGTCCTGGATGGCGATATCGATCCAATGTGGATTGAGTCGCTGAACACAGTAATGGATGATAACAAGGTAAAGCCGAGACGGCCAGAACTCCAGCTCAATATCAGCTTTCGCACAGCGTTCGGATATCTCTATGAAAGAGACCGTGCTCAGACACGTACAGGCGGAGCGCATTCAAATGACCCTGACCTTTAGATGACCTTTATCTGTGTGTGTGTGTGTGTGTGTGTGTGTGAGACGCTGGCCAGTAATGAACGGGTTCCTCCGGTGTTTGAGAGAAAATCTGAATCCTTCATTCTAATCTTCCATCACAGGGTTATTATCGTTCACCAAAACTAAACTATTAAAAACATTTCTGTTAAGTGTTAAGTTAATATAGATGTGCTGCTGAATATTCATGTAAAAACACTGAGAAAATGTCTTTCTGTCATATGAAAATAAATGTGTGCAGTTAAAATGTAATAAAAGGACTGAACTGTACAGTAGCTCAGCTCATCACAACAGCCGAATTTATAATGTAGTTTTTGTGTCAATGATGGTTTTTGTTTTTTGATGATATTGAAGATGCTGTTTGGTGTCGTCACTATCAGGGAAGTTATATTTGAAGTGTAGTAATGTAGAGTTTAGTGATGCAAACTGCTCATAACTCAATGCATCTTCTCCTTCAGCCAATAACACGACTCCACAGCTTTAATCTCATGATCACGTGTCGTTTCTCCTTACATCAACACTGCTGATTTAGGCTGGAATCGACCGGAGAGAAGTCCAGTTGGAGAAGGCCAATCTGACCATTCTGTTGGACAAGTTCCTCCCATCATGCCTCGATACTCTCAGGTCAAGGTGCGTCACCAGGTGCTTTCCTCTCTTATAAGCTAGAAACGACGTACCAGTTTTGAGTTCTGGCTTTCTCCTTCAGCCTCCCTAGAGCCGGACTAACGCTCGACTCATTAATATTAATTAGGTCCCATAACTGAGAATTCTTAGAAGATTTAGCAACATCAGCATGAACTGATTAATATTCATGAGCTAAACTTCTTATGCGCTCCATGTACCCTTTACTGGTGTTATTTTAGTGTACTGTTAGAGTTTTTATTCATATTTTGAATGAGTTTTTTTCTGTTTTCTTTTTCATTCTAAACTTGTTGTGGGTTTTTGTCATTTGTATGTTTTTATATGTCTATATAGTGTTTTTATTATTATTTTAGTGCATCAAGTTAAACTAAATGGAAATGAGAAGTGTTGACTTGGCTACTAGCTGAAATAAATACGTTTAAGGTTTTTATTTATTTTATTTTAGTGAGGGTGAGTTCCACTGATCCAGACGTGTGTTTTTGAGTGTTAAAGGTGTTGTTGATCTGTCCGTCCTGATCCAGGTTTCAGAAGCTCATCCCAGAGTTTGGAGCTGTTCCTCGTCCCAGAACACACCGCTCCTGACAGCCGTAAGGATCTGTACCGGCTGCTCTTCAGCCCTTCAGAGGGACTGTGTTCCAGGATCAGGTGGATCTCTGTGAGTTCATGATGAACGAGTGTTTTATTGTCCGTCTGTAGTTTCTCGTGGAATTCAGTTAGTGGGAGATGGAGTGCAAAAGCGTGAAGTTTCCGGCTCAAAGCACAGCATTCGATTACTACATTGATCCGAGAGCAAAACATTTGAGCTCTGGTCAGAAATGGTTCAGAAGTTTGAGAAGCTCTGCAGGTTAGAATCGATGAGTTTATAGTGTCATAAAGCTCTGATTAAACTCACTTCAGCATCAGACCGATGATCTTCATCATCCAGCGATACTTCACTGTCACTGAGATGATATTATAGTAGTGTTTATGAATGTTTTGAATTAGATTTCATTTACAGTTTGAATTTTAGTTAAAGTTTTAGTCATTTTGTTGTTGAAGTTTATTTACTTTTCTGCTTATCAATACTATGAGTGAATTAATGCAGAAAGTAGATCAAAGAGTGAAACTACATATAAAAGTATAAAAACAGATATAAATATAGCTGCAAGCAGCAATTACGGGGCCAAGCACAAAAGCGGCACAACAAGCCAGCCAACATGGCCGTGAGCATCAGACCAACTGCAACAGTGAGCAATTAAAGACCTATTAGGATCATTTTAGTCAAAAGAGCTGAAAAATCACATATACAGTCAATAATAAAGATTTACTGGTTTATCACTTTCCACCAATAGGTGGCGCTGTGACCAAATTCATGCGGTATAGTCAAAGTGAGTTGACAATGACAACCGCAAAGTTTGGTGTCAATATGTCAAAGCATTGCAGAGATACAGCTTCAAGAGTGTGTTTTGCATCATGCCTCAAATTCATTGCTCCGGTATACGAAAACGGTTTGACATATCGACTTGAAATCCATAACTTTTTGTCGGCATGGTCTGATGACGATACGGTTAGATTTTGGTGAAAATCGGAGCAACGGTCCAGGAGGAGTTCGAAAAAGTAGGTTTTTAAAGAAAAACAATATGGCGGACAGGAAGTTCAGCCGACTATGGCAAATTTGATATCTGTGTTCTCGGCATGACCCAAAGAATCAACTGAGATCAGTTTCATTACAATCAGTTTATATAGTCAAAAGTTATTAGCATTTTTGTAAATTTTGTTATAACTTTTGACCACAAGGTGGCGCTGGTCCGAAACCTCTCAGGCTCCTTCAGGGCATTGTCCTGATGACCCATACCAAGTTTCTTATCGATATGCTAATGCGTTCGTAAAATACAGTGTTTTAGCACAAAATTCAAAATGGCCGACAGCCAAAATGGCCGATATGGGAAAATTGGATATCATTTGACTTGACATGATGCCCCGAATCTAACGAGACCAAATGTATGATTTTTGGTCAAACCCATCAGAAGTTATAAGCAAAAATAGCCATTTTTCATATCTCCACTCCAGTAGGTGGCGCTGCGCCAAAATGATGCCTCAGGTCATGCTTGTGATGACATGTTCGAAGTTTGGTCTGAATACGATAAAGCGTTGCGGAGATACAGCCTTATGTCTATTTTTGCAAGTACTACGTACAATTCGTTTGCGTCTTTTACAAAAACGGTTTGAGAAATCGACTTGAATTCCATAACTTTTTTGTCGTCATGGTCTGAAGATGATCTGATTCAATTTTCATGAAAATCGGAGTAACGGCCTAGGAGGAGTTCGAAAAAGTACGTTTTCCAGAAAATTCAAAATGGCGGAAAAATTTTCATGGCGGAAAAAGGGTGCGTCATATGATCGATTCGTCTTGACCCAAGGAATCAGAGGATTTTGTTTCTAGCCCTTATGATTCAAAAGTTATTAGCATAAACATAAGTGCAAATTTGGACAGGTGGTGGCGCTAGAGAGATTGAGTTAGAGACTCCAAATTTGCTATGGACAAAGGTCAGACTGTCCTCTAACTGTGTGCCAAATTTCACAACTTTCCCGCAAGCGGTTCTATGGGCTGCCATAGACTTCAAGAGCGGAAGAAGAAGAAGAAGAAAGAAGAAAAAAAAGAAATCTAACGATTACAATAGGTGCCTAAGCAGGAGCTTGGCCCCTAAATATACAAAACATGATCTAGAGTGTCTTCTCTTTAAAATATGGCTATAGTTTTTATCCATTTTTATTTCAGTTTTAGTTATTTTAGATGAGAAAAGTTTGATGTTGGCTTGACAAAGCCTTGACTGAAAGTTTGAATAATTTTGAAAAGCTTAAAGTTAGAAATGTTACTCAAGCAACTTTTGTCCCCATCAGTGACAGTCTCTGGGACTTTTCATAGTTTTGATCATCTGGATTACAAAAACCGTGAGTCAGATGAGTTAGAAGAGATCTGAAGGTCTGAGGCGAGTTACAGCTAGAACGGTTCGGACCGCATTCATTTTTATAAATTTGGTGTAAGAAGAAGCAGTTTAAACAGCAGATCAGTATGTTGTCTTCATCGGGCCTGTTGTCTTTACCATAAGCGAGTCTCTTTTGAGCGTGTTTTTAGTGATCGTACAACATCAAACACATTTACAGAATCAGACTGACGCCTGAGAGTCATTATATGCGGGTTATAAAGCGCTTCAGGTTTCTTCTCATCATATAAGCTCATGTTATCACTTTGAGAAAACCAATGAAAAAAAACAAGGAAGGTAAAAATATTTACAGATGTCTGTACTGTATATGCAGTAAGAAACATTTGTTAAATATGGTCTGAAAAAGTGTTTGTTCTAAATGAAGGTCACTCAGAGTTTTGAAGGTCACTGTCTTTGACCCGGCGTGTGTCTCCCTCAGTCCACACCACTTCATGGGCCGGCTGCTGGAGAGGAGACGCTGGCACCGGGAAGTCCGTTCTGGTGGGACACGAGCTCGGCTCCTCGGACCCAGAGAAATACGCCATCGAGATCGTCTCCTTCCGCTGCTGCAGCACGTGTTCAGGGTGTTCGTGTGCGTCTTTCCCTGCTTACATTTGACCCTGAAAGCAGAAACGCTTTCAAAACTGCAACTTCACTGGCTTCTGGACACTGACAGATATTTGTGATCTAAAGCAAACACCCATGGCTCTTTTCTCCAGCCGTCAGCTGTTGTTCTGATATTTATCACTCCGCATCATGTGACGTTCGTACGCTCAAGCCAGACTAAACCGGAGCACGCAGATTCACAATCACATACTACTTCTATTAATAACTTCATTTTGGTTTAAGACACAATCAATGTACAGCCCAGAACTGTTAAAATATATATTAAAATTATTATTATTCAGGTTCTTAATCTAAAAATGATACGAGTTGTTTTATTTTCTATTCATTTTATATGAAGTTTACAAGTTTTGCAATCCTGCAGAAATTATTTTTGTTATTTTCTAGCAAGCACCAATTTATTATTTAGTTTTGATGTTTATTTAGCGATTGCTGGAAAATAAAACTTACATAAATATATATAATCTTATAATATATAAATCTGAATGGGTAACTGGGTTTCAAGTAGTAGAGTCACATATTGGCCTAAATATTTATTTTATGTTTTTTCTTACAATAACATGATGAGAACAGTTTGTGTGAATGATTTCTGCTGATCCAAAATACGCTACTTCTTGGGTGTCACAATTGAGAAATGTTTTTGATATTACTAAAATTAATATATTTATCAATTAATATAATAACAATTAATTCAAAGAACTTTTGCACACTGAACCAAATATCATTTCATCAGATTATATTCCATTTTATGATGTTGATTTTATGTTGGATAATAGTTTGTAAAACATCTCTAATAGTTCTCAGAAAAGTACTTGCACAGCAAACTCAATCCCTGTTCAGTTGTTCGTTGTGTTTTTCATGCACTGCAGATTTCTTGTTAAGTTTCTGTACTTCTCTGCAGTTTTTGACGTTGATGAGACTCTAAAAGCTTCTTGTAATTGTGTTTGTTAAATCTGTGCTCACAGAGCATCTTCCCCGCAGCTGTTTTAGAGAAACCCTTAGAGAAGAAGGCAGGAACGACGGGCCGTCCGGCAGCAAACGGCTCGTCCACTTCATCGATGACGTGAACATGGTCCAGCCTCACACCCTGATCCGTCAGCACATGGACTACAACCACTGATGCTGACCGTCACGTGACTGATTCAGCACTCTCACTATGATGCTTTTGTCCATCTTCATCTGTCTTTAGTGTGTAATGTTGCTGTTTGAACATGAAAAAGACCCTCCAGCTGGAGTTATTCTGTGTTTCTGAACTCCCTGAAACGCCTCCATCTTGAGTTTTCCTCATTTAAATAATTCATGCGCAGAATAAAGGGGCGGGGCCTGCTTGAGTTAGTTGAAACTGATGGTTATGGTAAGGGGCGGGACATTTCCCAAACACCAATCACAACACACTGCTCCAGCCGACCAATCAGAGCACACTGTGCTTTTCAGAAGGAGGGGCTTCATGGAGACAGGAACTAAACAGAGCGTTACTGACAGACTGGGAAGAGAGGAGCTGCAACAATGGAGAATATGAGGAGAATAATCAACATTCAATCTAGTAGAGCACAAAAACAACATCAAGATGCTCAAGTGTGGCCATTTGTCACAGTTGACATACTCATTATGATCGTGTCGCTTTGCTCAGGTGGACCATTTAATATTACATGAATGTATTTTGCTACAGAAGTGTCTAATGTTGTTAAGATCGTCCGATGCACGAGGCCTCAAGAGGTTCTGTCTCTTTTGTCAGTGTTTTGTCAGTGAAAGACAGCATGTCTGCTGCTGCTTTCTCAGTGTCTCTGCTGTGTCTATTAGATCGGAGGAGAGCCGGAGAACAGCTGAAGGCAGTGTATTTCTTTGAGCCGCAGTGGCTTTAGAGCAGGACGCGGTGTGCATGCAGAGTGTGTGTGTGTGTGTGTGTGTGTGTGACTGACGGAACGCTGTGTCCTCTCAGGTACGACAGGAGCAACAGCAGCTGAAGGAGATCCACAATGTGCAGTACGTGTCCTGAATGAATCCCACCCAGCTTCACCATCAACCCCACTGCAGGTGCTCATGATCAGTTCATCACTCTCACCCTCTCTGACACTCTTTACTGTCACTAAATACATATACACACACACACACACACACACACACACACACACACATGTTAGGTTTTTGTGAATTGTGGGGACTTTCCACAGGCCGCAATGCATTTTATACTGTACAAACCGTACTTCCTATCCCCCTACCCTACCCCTAACCCTAAACCTAACCATCACAGGAACCTGTGCATACCTTTATTTTCTCACAAAACCACCATTTAGTATTTTTAATAATTAATTTACATTGTGGGGACCAAATGTCCCCACGATGTAGGTGAGCTCAGGTTTATATTACATTGTGGGGACATTTGGTGTAATGTTCTGCTGGGAAACCTTGGGTCCTGCCATCCATGTGGATGTTACTGTGACACGTACCACCTACCTAAGCATTGTTCAGACCATGAACAGCCTTTCATGGAAACGGTATTCCCTGGTGGCTGTGGCTCTTTCAGCAGGATAATGCAGGAATAAATGGTTCAGGAATGGTTTGAGGAGCAAAACAATGAGTTTGAGGTGTTGACTTGACCTCCAAATTCCCCAGATCTCAATCCAATGGAGTATCTGTGGGATGTGCTGAACAAACAAGTCCGATCCATGGAGGATCCACCTCACAACTTACAGGACTTAAAGGATCTGCTGCTAACATCTTGGTGCAGATCCCACAGCACACCTTCAGGGGTCTAGAGGAGTCCATGCCTCGACGGGTCAGCGCTGTTTTGGCAGCAACACAATATTAGGAAGGTGGTCATAATGTTATGCCTGATTGGTATATATATAGAAACTGTTGAAGCATGTATCTCAGAGGCTTTTCTCTGTGTTTGTGCTCTCCTTCGACCTGAACACCATCTACTGCTGCTCTTGAACCAGCACCTGCACGGTGAAGGATTCATAGCAGTTCTGCAGAAGATCAGCTCAGCGCCGTCCATCAAGTTCTCTCTAGGTACAAACCCTCAGCTCACGACAGAATGAAACTGTAACCTTCCAGTAATAAACCATATATCCCAGCAATCCCTCTCAGACGCTCTCTGAATGCCAGTCAGTGTGAGGAAAATGACTCTCGCTCTGTTCAACTGGTGAAAGTTTATAATCTTTCCCATGTGTAATATTACACTTGTATGAGTGCCACATAAGCCAGTTTGAGATGAGCTGTAGATTATTGAGCTGACATAAAAACCGTTGCACTTGTTGGTGTGACTCGGCTAAATCTGTCAAAAGTCCACCTATCAGCTTCTGATTTGTTTGTCTTTGCAGGCGAAATGAATAATCAATTTATCCATGGAGACTTTTCATGTGCGCATCCTGACAGATGCATATAGATCCATTTTATCCATTTATTAAAAGTCATTTCAGACTTCAGCAGACATGCATGCGGTCAGCTAGCGAAAGTCAACATCATTAGCAGATGCTCAAGCGTAAACACGCGCAAGCGTCGCACTTCTTGTTATTGTGCTGGATTAGACTAACGCTCTTTGGATTTCATTGTTTTAAAACGGCTTTACTGGGCCCCGTTTCCTCGGTTTAGTGATGATGAAAGTCAAAAAAGAAGAGAATAGCCTGTGAACCTCCACTCATTGTTTTGGGTGCAGTCGGAGTAATGAAGCGGAATGAGAGCGGGAGAAAGGAGCAGATGAGACGCAGCTGAAGGAACATTTGAAGTGCGGCCCTTAGTTCTGCCTTACTAATTCAGCTCACAGTTCAGCTGTCTGAGGACAGACTGCCTCAAAGCACACGCTCCCCGGCTTCATCTGCGACGCAATCTTCGGCTCTTTTCTTATTTATCTCTACTGTACGTTCAGTGTTTCTGTTGTGATTGCTTGGCTATTTCTCGGACCGGTTTAATTAGTTGGCGATACGCAGTATTAAATGTCTCGTGTTACTCCGCGAGGGACCCAAAGGCACAATCGTATCCATTTTGTTTTTGTGAACTGTTTTAAAAAAAAATTAAAAGGCAGCCTATTCACCCCACAGCCAAGAAAAACTTTCCCTTAAAGATTTTTAATAAAGTTCTGTGGAAAGTTTCCTGCCGGTAGGTGCTGTACTTCATCTCAACACGGTGATTGACGTGAAGTCATTAATTTATAGCCGGGTGTGAGGGAGCGCTGAGATAATGAGGCTCCGTCGAGGACGTATGTGACGGCGCTGCCGCTGTATGTCACCGTGACGGACTTCCTCAGGCGCTGTCCGGGAACGACTGAACCTATATCGTGCTGAGCAGCGATGGCCAATCAGTTTGAGTTATTTGTTTTCAAAGGAGGCCACTGTGGAAACGCCATCTTGACTGCAGTGCAGGACCGCAGGGGAATGAACGCCGCAGTTTGATATTATATATCCTTTAATTTTGATTTTTTTTTTAATATATATACACATTTTTGTAACTAGGTGTTTTCCTGTCCAGCCTTTTTTTCCCTTCTTTATTAAATCAACTTTTTTCTTTTTGTTATATGAATGTCACATTGGCAACTTTGTCTTAAACTTTTTTACATGCTTTCATCATTTATTTTTGGCTACTTTTTAAATGCCTTTCATGTATAGACTTTCAATCCTAAAAATATGAAAATTTAAACAAAGAATGCTTAAAAATAATAAATATTAATATTTTGTTTATATGTATAACAACATATAAATAAGAACCATTTCCTATTCCAGTATGTATAATGTGAAATCATTTATATAAATTATTATTAAAGGATAAGTTCAGATAACTTCAGAATTAAAATTTCCTGATAATTTACTCACCCCCATGTCATCCAAGATGTTAGTCTGTGATGCTCCACGCATGACGTGATCACGTTGGAAAGTGCCGCGGAAAACTCCATCTCATTTTCAATTTCAAAGTCATCCGACATCGTTGTTTTACCTTTTGTTTGACCTAGGGGCAGTTTCCTGGACAGGGTTTAAATTAAGCCAGGATAGGCCTTAATCCAGAATAGTTAATCATGTCTTAAAAAGTGGCTTTCTGAAACACAGATTAAGTACAGATTACTAAAACCTGGACTATGGAGTCCTGAATTAAAATAAACTAGATTCATTTAAATCCAACTGTGCTAATCTGAATTAGCATGAGAGAGGCTGCCTGTAAAACATGGAATGAACCAACAAAAGCTTAAAATTGCATGAAACTGAGAAGCAAATCCAAGGAAAACAATGACAGCAGAAGAAGTCTGCAATAATAATAAGAAACTTTACTAAACAAGAGACAGTTCTTTTAAAGCAAGCGAAATACATCAACTGTAGGGGAAAAAAGAGAAATGCCTGGAAATCTGTTTGTAATGAATTCTATTTAAATAGATGAATTCTATAAATATAATAATCCTATGATTATTAATGCTTTTGTTTTGTCCTTTACATAGCAACAAACTAAACATAACTATTTACACATGTGATAATCAGTGTTGGCAGTCTAGAAATGATACTGGTTTGATCCAAAGCACAACTATGGTTACTTCATTATATAATAGACAAATCTTGTCAGCAGGTCCTCAACTCAAGCACAAGCTCAACACTTCACCACAACGCTAATCTCCAAAAAACACTAACATAACAAAAACTTTTACATAACAGAACATTAAACAGTAAGAAGTCTCTCCATATTCTCATCTTTCTAAAAAATGCATAAAATAACACTTTTTCAACATTTACTCTCCCGATTCAGCCAGTGCAAAGCATGATGGGAAGTGAAAGTCCTGTTTGATTACTTGACTGAAACATCAGGTGAGTTCTAGTAACCATTTCAAGTCAATTTAACATGAAGCAATCACATTTTAACCAGAAACAATGGTGTTAAATCAAAATAAATTGTTTAAATAAAGTGAACAGCACCCAAAAAAATGGGTATATATATATATATATATATATATATATCACTATATATATATAAGTAATACATGTGTCTTCTTTGAAACACAACGTTTATCTGAAGTTAAACCTGCCTCCTTATCGTTTTAATTTAAGCCTCAGTTTAGTCCTGGAGTCGGTCTAGTCTTCCTCCAGGAAATCAGTTTATTAAACTCTGTACTAGACTAATTCTAGGACTATTTTAAACTATGACAGAGAAAGCAGATTTCTGCTAATCTGGCTTAAAAGGCCATTTTATTCCTGGACTAGGCTTAATCTCTGTCTGGGAAACCGCCCCTTAGTCTTTCAACATTCACTTTGTAAACACTGGATCGGTGTCACGTGTGACCTTTCCAACATGATTACGTCATGCGTGGAGCATCACAGAGCAGTGCAAGATGAGCATTTGTGGTTAAAAAGTATATCATTTTAATTTTTTTAATAAATGTCTGATGGTTTCTCTAGATGAGACTCTTATTCCTCGTCTGGGATCATGTAGAGCTCTTTGAAGCTGCACTGAAACTGACATTTGGACCTTCAACCCGTTGAACCCCAGTGAAGTCCACTATATGGAGAAAAATCCTGGAATGTTTAACTTCATTTCTTTCGACTGAAGAAAGAAAGACATGAACATCTTGGATGACATGGAGGAGAGTAAATAACTTGAATTCTGAAGTGAACTAATCCTTAATATATATTTAATAGTTAAATAAAGTCATTTTATTGCGAAAGATTTTTATGTTTTTAATTTTCCCCTGTGGTCATTTCCACCACAGAACGTCATGAAACGTGCCTAATTTGACATGTGGAAATTGTGGTTTAGAAGAAAATGACTTTTGAACTATTGAGTATTTTAAGAGCTTTAGTTATAGTTATATATTTATTACCATAGTTGAATAAACACCAACAATGTGGAGAAAAACTCATATCTATATAATATTGATTTGACTGTACTGATGATATCGTAAGAGAACTGATGATGATGATGATGATGATGTCTTCATTACTGAAGTGAATTCAAATCAGTTCAGTGTTGATTCAGATCTGTTCAATAACTGTGTAAAATTCATCAATTATGAAATAAATAATGACTGTTCACTGTTGTCTTTTTACAGCAGAATTAAAGTCTGTTTGTATCATTGAATCATTTTCCTGTTTTTCACTGTGAAGCTGCTTTGAAACAATCTATACTGTATAAATCTCTACAGAAATAAAGTGACTTGATGATAGTAGATTAGGATTCAGTAATCTTCAGATCTTTAGTGCAGTTTCACGGATTATTAGTTTGATTCAGAAATGAAATTATTATACTGTTTGAAGACCCTTTAGTTCGCTTCATCAGAACAAGGATCACAGTACGGTTCAGACGGATCAGTCTCAGCTCCTGACGGAATGGAGCTAATTTTCCCAAGGATGAAGTGCTGCTGCCTTCAGAAGCCAGAGGAAGCTCTGAAGTGTCAGAATGAATGCTGGACAGACGTCTGTAGTAAATCAGGTGTGTGGACGGCGGGTCGGCCGTTTATCCTTCCTCCTGTTGCCTAATCGATACGGATCTGAGGCAGCAGCACCAGCAGCTTCTGGATCACACAAGATGGTTTCGTTCAGCTCGAGGATGACACTGGGTCTCACCCGAGGCTCCTGGGTCAATTTTGTTGATCGGTCTCCTTATTTTGGACATTGACGATAGTCTCTCGGCCACTTCTGATAATTGTGGGCATTAAAGTCCTGTGGTCGTTTAGACACTGAAGGTTCACTGACACAAAGAACATCAATGTTTTATCATGATGACATTGAAAATAATATAAGATGATGGCTGAAATCCTTCTTAATCATTTTGAGATAATAGATGTTGGGATATACAGTATTAGATGAATCAGATATATTTATTTCCCAAAAGCACCAATGGTCAAACATCAATGGACTTAGTTTGTTCCCCTCTCTATATGATGTTGGTTTCACAGCCTTTTTATGCATCGCTCTCAGTTGATATCTGAATTTTTATGCCTTTGTTTTATTGCTTTGCCACTGAGATGCAAAAGAAAATCTTGTGCAGTATTTTGACATTTGAAAGGATCGAGAAGAAACGCTAACCCTTCTGTTTCTTTGCCGGTTTCATTACACGGCGTCCTCTTCTGCACCAGCGAGTGTTTGTGGACTCCTCAGCACCTGATCTTCCTTCTCGAGTCCAACTGAGTTTACCACAACAAGATGGAGGACAAAGATTTCACCCTCTTTGACAAGCCACAGTGAAAAAGTTCCACATGTTGAGAAAGTTTCACTGCAGTGGAGAGAGAGAGAACCAATGCTAATCAAAGCAAAACCTGTCAGTCCAGCAAATTGGGGGAAAAAAAAAAGATTTTTACTGTTTTCCTCCACGGCCTCCCTCCTCCTGAGGTTCATGAGCGAGTGAAGGAGAGATGTAGCGCTTTCCGTCTAATCATCTGACATACGCACCCCTGCAGCTCACGCTCAATCCTGCACAACAACAAAGGACACACACACAGTTTATGTTGGTTTTGGAGAAGGAAATGAATTGTCGATTGGTATGAATTCTCAGGGTGGCAGTCATCTCCTTCCCAACGCAGCAGAGATGAACGTTAGTTATTCACCTTTTAATATTTCATGGAGTTTTAAGGCTGTTTTTATTCCCATCAGGATATGGAGGAGACAAAGACGATGAATATATACTGCCACTTCGCCAGGGGCATTGGCTAACCCAAATACATGGCGGTGCAGTCCTGGGGGAGCCTGAACAAAACCCTGCTGGAAACGCTTGACAGTTACAACGAAGTCAAGGCGGCTCTGAACCTTGTTCTCTTCGAAGATGCCATGTCTCATATGTAAGAGAGCCAGAAAGTGCCACTGCTGATGGATGCACAGCTTGACACGACTTCAGATTTCACAGCACCTCTTTAGACTGTGCAGCTCACACCAGAAAGAGTTAGCTGACTTATCGACACGGTAAAACCTTCTCGGAAATGATGTTTCTATAAATTCACCCTTTTTCCATGGATCTCACTGCACTGAATCCATGTATTGTGCTGTTTTTTAAAGGGGTGGTTGATTATGATTTGACTTTTTTAACTTTAGTTAGTGTGTAATGTTGCTGTTTGAGCATAAACAACATCTGCAAAGTTACGACACTCAAAGTTCAACGCAAAGAGAGATATTTTCTTTTACAGAAATCTCTTTTTAATGGCTGGTAGAGACTACAACGAGCTTCTTCCTGGGTAGGTGACATCACTAACCCTAAAATTTACATAAACCCCGCCCCTGAGAACACTCAACAAAGGGGGCGGGGCCATGTTGGGCTGCTTTAGAGAAGAGGAAGAGTTGTTGTAGTAGAGTGTTGTTGACATGCCGTCATTTTACGCCAAACGAGGGTCAATTCAACACAAAAGATGAACATGACGGCACATGCTAGTGGATGAGTTGAATCAACTCCACAGCAACTACATCAATTTATCCACTAACCATTCAGAAACGTCTAAAAGTTGTAACTTCTTCCTGAGTCTCTCCATCAGTGTCGACTCCGGTTTGAACAATGTAAGGCTGAACACTTTCGTCATTTTGGCTGCGTGAGATTCTCCAGCTTTGTTGTTGTTGAGCTGTTAAAGCTCCGCCCTCTTCTGGAAAGGGGGCGGGAGCAGCAGCTCATTTGCATTTAAAGGGACACACACAAAAACGGCGTGTTTTTGCTCAAATAGGGGCAAATTTGACAAGCTATAAAAAATGTATTATAAACGAATGAACTGACTAGCAAGCCATCAACTCACTGATTGTGAAAAATGTTTTGCACATCACTAGTAGTGACAGGTCGATATTTGACTTTTGCTCTTTCAAAACTCTACTGACAGCTTTATCAATTATGAAGAAGCACCTCTGCTTTCAGAGCTGTTTAGTGAGTAGAGTAAAATAAGTGTTCATTCATTGAATTGTACCATTGTGTATTCTTCAGTATAATGAATAATGGCCATTGAAGAACCTGTACTGAACTACTCTTAGTGACACATTTTTCACAGAGCTAGTTTAGTCAGCAGTGTGATTCTTCCTCTGCTTCACATGCTGCATGATCTCTTTCACCTTCTGAAATCTTCTCACCCGCTTCAGCTGCCGCATCTGTCGGATCCTGGAGTCTCTGCGGGGAAAGTGGGAGGCGGTGGGAAGCTGGCGGCGTTCATCAGCTCCCTGGAGGTCTGTCAGATCAGGCTGAAGAAAGGATACGCCATCCCCGATCTGAAGGTTTATTATCCTGACCCTAAACAATTGCTCTAAATCACAGTCGCATGAGGCTCTCATCTGCTGCGACCGCTTGCTATTGGCCCTATCAAATATTCATCGTGATGCTCCTCGCCGGAGTGTGAATCGTCTTGGTGCAACTTCAGACAAAAGTCTGAAAAATAATGGAATAATTATCCAGTACACAGAGGAGCTCTTGAACACAATATGATATTACACATTACCGTGTGTGTCGCTCATCAGCTTTCACGCCTGTAATACGTTTCGTTTCTTACGGTTCTGCTGGGACTCTTCCAGGAAGAGGAGCTCACATGTGACTGTTGTTTTGTGTATTCTTGGAGCGATCTGGGTTCGTTGTACATTAAAGCTGGCGTGAAGAATATTGGCACGGTGTTCCTCATGACAGACGCCCGGGTCACAGATGAGAAGTTCCTGGTGTTGGTGAACGACCTTTTAGCATCTGGTAAGCTTTGCTGTGTCTCAAACACTGCTCATTTTCTCTGCCGGATGATATGCATTCGGTATATTCTTATGTATTTTTGATGACATTACTGGCAGTATTAACTTCATATTGCTTTTTATTTTCTCCATTATGTTTCTTAAAAGACTGTGTCATTAGACGAATTGCAGAGTCATTATTTTCGCTCCACACGAAATTGATTTAAACTTCAGAAGCTTTGTGATTCATTTCTGTGAATCATTTGAAAAAGTTTCAATAAATTGATTCAATGGTTCATTTAAAACATCACTCAAATGTTCACTGAAGTGCTGCAATAGCTTTTCTATATGGTAATGTAGATATTTACATTAATAGCATTTTTAATAATAATTATTATTAACAACAAACAGTATTAAAATGATGATGATTACTATGCATTTTTAATTATATGCATTTATTTTAGCAACCAATTATCTAATTATTGCTGTGTATGTATTGCAATGATCCATATATTGTTCATATGTAGTAAAAATGTACTTGCTTTAAACATTGTGAACCTTCCTGTCCACAGTGGATGTTTGGTTGAAAAGATTGATCTGATTGAAATAAATCGCCCATTTCACTGTATCAAGATATTAGTATAATTGTTTTATTTATATTTCTCAGGCCTACAGTTTTGTCATTTTTCAGAGAGCTGTATTATTTTCCTGTTGCCTATGGCCAATTTCTGATGTCTCCATCTGTCAGAGCGCCGTGTTATTCCACTGTAAGACTGAAATCATCAGCATCCGTCTGAACGGCGTTCCTCGGCATCATCCTTTGTCTTCATCACAGGTGAAATCCCTGACCTGTTCCCTGACGACATCATCGCTTCTTTAAGGAATGAAGTGCGTGGCCGGGGTCTGACGGGCACCAGGGAAACTGCTGGAAGTTCTTCATCGACCGCGTCCGTAGGCAACTCAAAGTGCGTGAGCAGGAATGATTCATGAAGCCTCACAGCGCAGCCTTTGTACTCCCACTGCCTCTGTAAATGAGTTTCAGCTCTCGCAATGTAACTAGATAAACATGAACAGCCTGACATCTCTGGGGAGGCTGTCCGAGGGCTGATTCTGCTGTCGACGGATGGAGGGCGGCGTATAGTGTGTAATGTGTACGATTTTTTGGGTTTTCCTGCTTGAATGTTGATTATTCTCCTCATATTCTCCATTGTTGCAGCTCCTCTCTTCCCAGTCTGTCAGTAACGCTCTGTTTACTTCCTGTCTCCATGAAGCCCCTCCTTCTGAAAAGCACAATGTGCTCTGATTGGTCGGCTGGAGCAGTGTGTTGTGATTGGTGTTTTGGAAATGTCCCTCCCCTTACTATAACCGCCAGTTTCAACTAACTCAAGCAGGCCCCGCCCCTTTATTCCGCATATGAGTTATTTAAATGAGGAATATTGTGAAGAAAACTCAAGATGGAGGCGTTTCAGGGAGTTCAGAGACACAGAATAACTCCAGCTGGAGGGTCTTTTTCATGTTCAAACAGCAACATTACACGCTAAAGACATATGAAGATGGACAAAAGCAGAATATGTCCTCTTAAAGTCATGTCTCGAGACACCTGCACTCGCTTTCTTAAACTCCAGAGCACTTTCTGTGTGACGATGAACGCCGCTTCACGGTTACAACAACTCACACACTGTCCAAAACAGGGCATCTAATCACCAAACAGGCAAAAGTTCACTTCAAGAATGACAAAATGGCGTCGATGAGCAAACAGAAAGAGTTATTATAGCTCTCTATGAAGCGTTTAGACTTTATTCAAGCTACAGAAAGTCAAATGTTTTCCTGAAAAATGCACAATATACTATTCAACCTTCCAGCATAGGGTGAAGTCATTATGTACATTAACAGCAATCTGGGATAAATATAATTTAATTGAAAGAAAAACGATAAAAGTGTCATCCAGGGGTATTTCAATTATCACTAAAAGTACTTCAGATTCTACGGGATCTGCAGGCGTGAACACTATTGCTGGAACTCTGTAAATTACCATGGTCATTTTTAAACAAGTACTAACTACATTAAGTTAATCAATGCAAATTTACATTTTATTTGACACTTGACCACAACTTACTAGCCCCTTAAAAAAGCTTTCACTGGTGATGACTAAATCAAGCCAAATATTAGAAGAGATGAGCATTTTAGCAGTACTTTTAGCAGTAAACAATCATCTGACCGACTGTAAATCGAGGATTTCACGGGTAAAAGTGAAGGAGGCGGAGCCCAGCGAGGGGGCGTGGCCGAAGCGCGTGTGATTGAAGAGCATGCGCAGGATATTTTTGCTTCAGTAGGCGTTTGAAATAATTCAAATGATTGGCTAGTATGACTCTCTCTGTTGTGGTGTGTTCTGCAGACCGGTGTGTGTGAACACAGGCCTCCGAACCCCTTTAGGGTGTTTTAGTCACACAGATGTCGTCCTGCAGGTGGCGCTCTGTTTCTCGCCGGTGGGCAGTGAGCTCAGGGTGAACGACTGGTTCCAGGAGTGGCCACAGGAGGCGCTGGAGTCAGTCAGGACGTGGAGCACATCCAGGTGAGACACGCGTCTGGAGAAACAGTTCATCTTCATCAGCAGGTTTTATCACTGAGATCATCTACAGGTCTCAGCTGGTTAGACAGAGCAGCTCCTCTTACCGGATTCAAGTGCAAATGCCTGAAGTCACGAAGAACATAATTAGATCGTCGAGAGCTCTGCAGTCACTTTCTGCATTATATTTCTGGGAAATGAAACGGCCCAGTAGAATGACATTTCTGCCAATATGCTGGTAATTATATTTCATGTATGAATGGTATTGTTAATTTTTCCACATGTCTAGCCTGAGGCGAGTAAGTTCATGGCTTACGTACACGAGCTTGGAGAAGCTCACGGCACCGAGCTCAGGTGATCTCAATCAGGTCCTCTTCACTTCAGCATCAAACACGACAAGACAAATATCTAATGACCTTGATGAGCACGTTGGCTGTTGTTCTTCCGTTCTTAGAACAATTTTCCAGTGTTTCTTACATAATAATGGAAGCATGGAGGTGAAATGGTTCAGAATAATTACATTCCAGGAGCAAAAGCAGGAGGATCATTAAAAGCATTCGCTGCTTCGTCGGCGTGAGTGCTCGCGGCACAGCTATAAGATTCATTTCCATGCCATAAATTCATGTGCCATTAGCTAATTTATTTTTCCAGTGGTCAACACACACATTATTCATCAATAGGTCCTCTTCACTGTAAATGAAGCACATTAAGAAGCCCGATGCCTTTAATTCTGGTCTTTTAAATGCGAGCTGCGTAGGACGGGCGTGAAGTGTTTCTCTTCCCAGAAAAATGTATTGCTGTCCCTGTCGTTCTCCGACAACATTAATGGAGTCTTTCTGGGAGGACAACAGGTCACTCTGCCTCTAAAACACAGCAACACTTCAGCCACTTTGATTATTGTTCAAACATCTGGATCTTTCAGAACGTCACTGTTCCTGATCCATAACCGTAAACCAGTGCTCCCAGCAACACTTGGTCTAATTATTCTGATCGAGACGTCTTTACTTCTCTCACGTGTGCTTCCGTTTGAGCTGCGTTATGCCTTCTGACGGCTCAAATACAGTGAGCGTGTGTTAATCCTGCTCTTCAGCTCCTCAGGTAATGGATTCGGGATCCGTCCGCGGTCCCACCAGCCTTTAGATGGGAAGCTATCAGAAAGCTCATTTGAGCGCAGAGATTAAACTTGCCAGAGACGGGAGGGGAAGAAATGTAAAATCAAAATCCACACATACGCCAGACATCCTATTGTGCTGTTCGAGTTCGACGCCCACCAGAATAACCTCTTTACGTTAGCGATTCAGAGCCGGCCTGGCTAGAAATCAAAATTAAAAGTAGGTGTTAATGAGGCAGAAAGTTTATTGGTGGAGCTCCAGCCTGCTTTATTGAGGTGGGACTCCTGTAACATGTAATTAGTGGAGAGCGGATATCAATTCAAGCTAGTTGGTCCCTGCTCACATTCGGGGCCGTCGAGGTGGACGCTTTTTATTCGTTTTATAGCCACTCATTAAGTGTTTCATGTCTAAATGAGAATCTGTGTTTTTTGTTTATGATGCAACCCTCTTAATGATGATAATGGAGATCACGATAACGGCTCAAACCTTCTGCTGTCTAAGAGTTCTTTTGCCTCTTTATCTCAAATTGTCTCTTTTAAGATGACTTAGGATATTTTAACAACACAATATTAGGCTTGTGCTCTTTGATGTAAACTTGTGAAGATGAGGATCGTCTCTCTGACTGAAGAGCATCATTACAGCCGTTTCATGTAGTTTGGAGAGAGAGAGAGGGAAAAACTTCCATCGAGAGCTTTAAGTGTGCTTTCTGACTGCGCTTTCAGGGCAATTAGTCCTCCATCATCTTTACCTCCTATTCATCAGTTTAATTACCCACATGATAGCAACTTGATTTTGTGGGTATTGTAGGGTTTTGCTACCCGAGGACAGTTCATCCCTGACGTCTGGTTTTCTTAAGGCTAATCAGCTCGTTTGGAGAAAGGGAGCAGATTCGAGAGGAGTTTGGGATTGCTGTAGAGCAGCTCCTTATTTGACTATTTGTTTGCATTCCGAGCGACGTCGTTATTCTGAGTCTGACAACAGTTTTTCGGCTAATTGCGTATTTCGCCCAGTTTTCTCTCCCGATCGGCTTTTCCCACTCTGGCTCTGTGTGCCGCGCAGAATAATTGCCAATAGCAGAATCCATTGTGACGTATGAAAACAAAAAGACGTTCATTAACTGAACTCTCATGCGCCTCGAGTGATTGTCATTTATCAATTAAAACTTTGAGCGTTTGTTTCTCCGATAATATCACTAATATGATTTCACAATAACTCTAGAACAAAAACAAATAGCCTGTTATTCAAAACAACTGGTGATGCAATTAGCTGATAACAGCAAGCTCATTATCTTCCTCAACAAACTTTAATAGTGAGTAATAAACACAGCACATGATGCCACTTTATAATAAGGTTCTGTGCATTTACATAATATAAATAAATAATACATTTAAAAAATATGTATTGAACCTGATTGTGTGAGTGCATGTTTATATCACATCTTGTGTAATATTCTGTACTCTATGAACATTATAAAATGTATCACACCTCATATTAATTGAGATATTGTTTCAACTGAGATATTTACTTTTTAAAAATTAATTTGTCACCACGTACTGTTTAAAATGAATATTGTGGAAACAGCATAAAAGAAGCATGACCTAAAATATGTATTTATCCATTTACATTTGAGTGCATTATACATAAAATCTTGATGTACATAAAAATGGATTTATTTTCTTTATATCCTTTCCTTAACTTTTTAATTACTTCACCCTATTTATATTCTATATACTCTATTTCTGTATGTATTCACTTAAGCAATATCTCTGACTCAAATGATTACAGATTGATTTGATTGGTTAAATATGGTAAAACGACATTCTGTTCTCTCCTTCTTTACGTATATACACACCTAAAATCTTAAGTCTTTAATAAACACTGTCATCACATCGTCTTGCAGGACGTTTAATTCATTTTCAGGGGTTTACAAGTACCCTGTGATTAAAATGTGTGATTTAAACATTCGTACAACATCCTCTGCCCGTCTTCTTCTCTTGACAGCAGCTTAATGAGAGCGCGGTGAAGCTCAGGAGCCGACAGGAGCCGAGACCGTCGCTCCGGCCGACCGCCCGTGAGTCCGCCTGCTTCCGCCGCACCGATCCAATTAAACCCATAGCTGCTGCTTCCTGTCTTAATTAAGAAAAAAATAGATGAGCAAGCGAAACAGAAAAAAAACCTGAATAATAATTAAAATGCAGCAAACCCCCAGAATCAGTAATTTCTGCTGTGCGTTGAAGCGTGCAGCTGTACGAGTCAGCAGGAAATTACACAAACAAACACATGCAGCAGCAGCGCTGGATTCTGCCTGAAGCTCACATTAAAACGATTGTTTGATCTGGGAATGATTGTGACTCGTGCAGCAGTGACCCCGCGGTGTGTGAGGGCTTCGCTGCAGATCAGGGGTTAAAGGGCAAGTGTGTTGTTTCCACACCATTACGAGCACCAAACAGAGCTGCAGTAATAATGTCTGTTTCTAAATCTGGTTGCTGCTGCTCAGACAAACACAGCCATGTTGAAACAGCACAAATCTGCAGTCTTTACTCTTCAGGAAATCAGCAGAGGAACGCTGACTGACTTAGTTTAAACTAGGAATAAGAGACATTATTTGACCATCAAAATAATCACAAACTGCGCCTTTGAAGATCTGGGCTGGGCTAGTGATCATACGACTGTCTGGGTTACTAAAAAAGGCATCATGTTAGAAGATTTGTGAGTATTTTGAATGATCTTATATTTGGGCCGAGGCGGTGAAGACCTTCAAGCGTCAGGAGGAGACGAGCCTTCATCTCTTATCTTATATTTCAGCGCCTGGAGCTGATGGACGACGCCTGGAGGCTTTACCTCAGACAGATCAAGCTCTGTTCCACATCTCCTCCATCACTGCTACAGACTGAAGATTTGCATCTTCGATTAAGGCCAATGTGGCTTTCGTTTGAAATCTACAAGCATAATTGTTAAAGTCGGCATGAAATGGAAGTTGTTCTAGTGTTTTTTTTTTCCTATTGTGCCGTATATCCGAGTGAAACGCTTCTGGATCAAGAACAAATGTACGGCAGGGCTTGATTTTGGTGGTCAGATCAGAACTCTTCTTCTTCCAGTGATGTTCCTCTGAGCTTTTCTCTTTGGTAATGTCTCCCAGCCGTCTCTCTTTCTACAGTCTTTCTTCAAATCTCCCTCTAGCTCACTACCTGACTACTGTTAACAGACAGAAAATACATCTCCACCAAGATTTAGGAATGAAATGTTGAATAAATCAGGGCGAATGATATACAGTGGGTACGGAAAGTATTCAGACCCCCTTACATTTTTCACTCTTTGTTATATTGCAGCCATTTGCTAAAATCATTTGTTCATTTGTTTTCCTCATTAATGTACACACAGCACCCCATATTGACAGAAAAACACAGAATTGTTGACATTTTTGCAGATTTATTAAAAAAGAAAAACTGAAATATCACATGGTCCTAAGTATTCAGACCCTTTGCTCAGTATTTAGTAGAAGCACCCTTTTGATCTAATACAGCCATGAGTCTTTTTGGGAAAGATGCAACAAGTTTTTCACACCTGGATTTGGGGATCCTCTGCCATTCCTCCTTGCAGATCCTCTCCAGTTCTGTCAGGTTGGATGGTAAACGTTGGTGGACAGCCATTTTTAGGTCTCTCCAGAGATGCTCAATTGGGTTTAAGTCAGGGCTCTGGCTGGGCCATTCAAGAACAATCATGGAGTTGTTGTGAAGCCACTCCTTCGTTATTTTAGCTGTGTGCTTAGGGTCATTGTCTTGTTGGAAGGTAAACCTTCGGCCCAGTCTGAGGTCCTGAGCCCTCTGGAGAAGGTTTTCGTTCAAGATTTCCCTGTACTTGGCCGCATTCATCTTTCCCTCGATTGCAACCAGTCGTCCTGTCCCTGCAGCTGAAAAACACCCCCACAGCATGATGCTGCCACCACCATGCTTCACTGTTGGGACTGTATTGGACAGGTGATGAGCAGTGCCTGGTTTTCTCCACACATACCGTTTAGAATTAAGGCCAAAAAGTTCTATCTTGGTCTCATCAGACCACAGAATCTTATTTCTCACCATCTTGGCAAACTCCATGCGGGCTTTCATGTGTCTTGCACTGAGGAGAGGCTTCCGTCGGGCCGCTCTGCCATAAAGCCCCGACTGGTGGAGGGCTGCAGTGATGGTTGACTTTCTACAGCTTTCTCCCATCTCCCGACTGCATCTCTGGAGCTCAGCCACAGTGATCTTTGGGTTCTTCTTTAACTCTCTCACCAAGGCTCTTCTCCCCCGATAGCTCAGATTGGCCGGACGGCCAGCTCTAGGAAGGGTTCTGGTCATCCCAAACGTCTTCCATTTAAGGATTATGGAGGCCACTGTGCTCTTAGGATCCTTAAGTGCAGCAGAAATGTTTTTGTAACCTTGGCCAGATCTGTGCCTTGCCACAATTCTGTCTCTGAGCTCTTCAGGCAGTTCCTTTGACCTCATGATTCTCATTTGCTCTGACATGCACTGTGAGCTGTAAGGTCTTATATAGACAGGTGTGTGGCTTTCCTAATCAAGTCCAATCAGTGTAATCAAACACAGCTGGACTCAAATGAAGGTGTAGAACCATCTCAAGGATGATCAGAAGAAATGGACAGCACCTGAGTTAAATATATGAGTGTCACAGCAAAGGGTCTGAATACTTAGGACCAGGGCTTGACATTAACACCCGCCAACCCGCCAAATGCGGGTAGATTTCAGCTGTGGCGGGTAAGACAGCCACTCCCACTAGCCACTTTGGTGGGTTGAATATAATTTCAGCCTACAGCCAAATGAAAAATAGCCAAGATCGTCGTATCACAAAATTACAATTCAGTCACAATTCTTTATTGATTAACTTGCGGTTAGTGAAGGCGGGATAGGCGGAATCGCGCTGAATGACACAACAGAAGCGCTCGCGTGCGCGCTTTCTCTGTCGCGCGCGATCAGTTCTCCTTGCGCCTGAATACACGCACACACGGATGTCAAAATGCATCGTGTGGAGTATCTCGCGTGAGTACAGTCGGCTATGGCTTACGGCTAAGTGGGTAAAAACTGGATATGTGTCAGTAGGCTATATGACGTCCATGCATTCAGCAGCCCCCAAATAAATACCTGTCTGTCATTAATGTTAATCAAACATCAAAAATGTTAAATAAATGTATACATGTATGCTAAATAAACATATGTATCTGAAAGAAAAAATATATTTTTTAAATTACTATTTGTAATTTGCTTCTAAAATAACTATACATACCTGATATATACAATGTATATAGTCTTGATTTGGGTGGTCAATCTGCATTTGTAAGTTTGAAAGGGTTTTAAATCTTGTAAATCAAGTAAAATGACTCAAAATCAAGTAATTTAAGCATGCCAGAGTCAACTTTAATCATATAAAATGTAATTTCCCAACAGCAAAATTGTGGCCAGTGAAAATGCTGAGTGGCTAGTAACTTTGGAAAACCACTAGCCACATTGGCTGGTGAGCAAAAAAGTTAATGTCAAGCCCTGCTTAGGACCATGTGATATTTCAGTTTTTCTTTTTTAATAAATCTGCAAAAATGTCAACAATTCTGTGTTTTTCTGTCAATATGGGGTGCTGTGTGTACATTAATGAGGAAAAAAAAATGAACTTAAATGATTTTAGCAAATGGCTGCAATATAACAAAGTGTGAAAAATTTAAGGGGGTCTGAATACTTTCCGTACCCACTGTATGAACAAACCTTCAGAATATGAATACAACTGTAAAGTTTGGTGTGTGTAAAGCTGCTGAAGTGGAGATTTCTGACTCAAACTCACTGACTTTAAAGATTGAAATCTATGGAACAAAGTTCAACAAAATAAACATTTAAATGTTTATTTTTGGATGTTTTTTTACACTAGTCTGAAAGAAGCAAAATAGAGCTCAAAACTGAGCAGTGCATGAAAAACACTGGTTTTGTCTGTAGTGTCTCGCCTTAAAACAACTGTTGCATGAAGGTTTTTTGAAGATTATTTTAATAATAATGTTGTTTATTCACCCTCACATCGTTCCAAACCTGTATGTTGTTTGTTTGTGTGTGTGTTTAAACACAAGAGATATTTTTGAAGAATCTTGTACTCCATACAGCACCATTATATGTTTGAGTTTGACAGTTTCTAACTTTCTTCTCCTTTGATGTTCCATGAAAGAAAGAAAGTCTCACAGATGTGGAAGATCATTATGGCACCTGCAGTAAATAATGAGCTAAATCTCATTTTTAATCCACAACAGCGACATAAAGCAGTGCGAGTATGACCCCAGTCTCCGTCTGATCTGGAGAACCCTCACTAGCAGCCGATCTTCAGGCTCAGCGAACGCCGGTCAGCTTCAGCAGGAGGCCTGGAGGATCTCACGGTGCATCAGATGTGCTTCAGATCAGATCCTTCTCTCCACACTTATTTACGGGACTCTTTAGCAGATGCTATTTGACAGGTGTTTGTGAGCTTAATTGGATTCATCAGTTTCTGAGGTCCAGATTGGCTGAACTCAAGGATAATCAGTCATCATGCGGTCGTTCGTTCCAGTTCTGCATCGTATCAGAAAATATTAGATGACTGAGGAAGATCCACACGCTGTTTCCCAGAGAGCGCCTGTGTTCTCACCTTTACTTATAAAAGGTTAATTAGTGGCTCTCTATTTGCACCTTCATGTATGTAATCACACGCTTTCCCTGAGCAATTTTGCTAATGACCACTGAGAGCTTCGACTATTGGTAACACATTTGCAAATTTATATTAGCATAACATTACTGTAAGTAATTATCTGGAATGGTCAAGCAAGCGTTTGTGCCACAGGGTTGAATTTCCCATTAAGCCTCTCTCTTTCCGTAGAGGAAGCCACTTGTTTTTCTCGCTTTACTTCATTTCCTCTTCCTGTAATGTGTGTCTGAAGCTGAAGCTGAGGGTTTTCCTTTGCAACAACAAATTACAACAAACCAAAGAAGTGTTTTTAATAACTGACAGGGAGCGAATGCGGTTATTTCGAGTCCCGTAAAATTGAAATGTTACTTAATGAAGCTCGATTAATTAGTGTTTCACAGCTGAGATCCTAAGGATGGGGAAAATGCTGCCGAACTCTCTCATCGTCTTAATTAATATTGAAAGTTGTAAGAAAAGCGTGACAATCCCTTACCGCTGAGTAAGATGACGAGTTTGACTAGCTGTTCGTTACACTCTGGCCACTCTTTACTGGATTTTATAATTAGATCTTATGCAACCACACCACGGGGACGCTGCTTTTTATTTAGATGATTTTTAGAGGGTTTGTTCATATTCCCTCGCTTGTGTTTTGCATTACGCAATACCATCATAATTGCAGCGAGTTTATCTTATTACAGCATTCACATTGAGATCTGCTCGTCCAAGGCCATTAGATCAAGTAAATGCCACTGTGATCCGCGGAGAGACGCATCAGTCTCGCTAATGAGCAGGAGAATTCTGCTCTTCTCAAGTCATCCTCACCAACCTCACTTTCTGCTGCATAATTACTTGGCTGAAATTGTAAGTGTACTAACTTTCTTCACAATAAGGCGCTCAGCTGCTGGTTAATTGTTTGTTTTTCAGCTCCAGGGTAATTGGACGCACAAGATGCCAGTGGAAATGTAATCATTAATGACTGACTCATTAGGATGGGATAGCTTAACGTACCTGTTTTCCTCCTCTCTGATGAGCCGTCGCACGGCAAGGTCCGGATCTTTGAACCCAGCTCTTGTGAGTTTTCTCTATTTGTAAAATAATCTCATAAAAGGCTCCAGTGGTCACTGGCAGAGCGACGCTATTACAGGTTTGTTTTTGTGCAGATTGACCTCTTCAGGAACTGATTGGGTCTTGACAGTCCAATATGAGATGACGGCTCTCTGAGCGTGTCTGTGTGATTTGACTGCTTTCTGCGGTCCAGACCGTCGCTCGTGAGCATTAGCTTCTCTATCAGACGTGGGGAATGGGTCCATCAGCATTGACAGTCCCATCACACTTGGGCGGTTGCGGTTTTTGATGTCTTTGGCGAAAATAAGTCTGTTAATCCATGCAAAGACTCCTGCGGATATTGATCTCTCAGCCTCTCGGATGACTTTGCCCCGTGGCTCTTGTTTTTATCAATCATCACAGGTCTGCACACACGTGTCTTTCTCCGTCTTTTACTTTGTAGTCAAACCTTACAAGAACAGCTTCAGAATCACTTTGAAAACTCTGGAGGACAACCTGCTCTCACGCCTCTCCTGAGTGTCTGGAAACTTCCTCGGAGACATTGACCTGCTGGAGAACTTGAAGATTACCAAACGAACAGTGGCAGAGATTGAAGACGAGGTGTGTTATTGAGTTTGTGTTTCAGCCACAGTCACGTCTGACACTAAAACACACTATAACATAATGGTTGCAATAGAAAGTGCAACATTTTATAGTTTGATAATAAAAAAGTGTGTGTGTGTGTATATATATATATATATATATATATAGGTCATTCATGCCAAATCAACCAAAATTTGGGAAACTTCCCCAGCTTACAGATGTATATTTACTGAGTAATCCATTATTTTGTAGATGAGGGTCAAAATGACAATTTTCACCTGAGATTTGGAGCCAAATTAGAGGAGTGTAAAATGACTTTATAAAGATGGCAGCATCATTATTTTATTTTCACACAGAGATTGGTAGATCTGTTAGTGAAATCTGTTGACTTTATCAATCTGTGTTTCATTATATGCCAACAGTGACCGTTCAAACATGGGGAAAAAGCACTTCTTGTGTTTTTTTCCTCAAGTTTGCATGTCTGTAACTCAAGAAGTGTTAAAGATATCTTAATATCCTTTTAGATTCTGGTTCTTAACAAACTTTTCTTTTGGTTTCTTCATTTTAAAGGCCCTCGATGGTTCAGTCCCAGAGATATGGAGATCTTAATGCGGCTCCATGAGTAAATTGTACACATTTTCAGTGGTCAAAAACCAAATGTGGGTCACTTTACATACAGCTGATACTTTTTTCTTTTAAAGAGGAATATCTAAAGAACAAATAATGTTAAAACTAAAAATCTATCTTGTGTTTTTCCACCATCTCAATTCTATAGAACATTCCTGTCTGAATGCCATAAATATTCCTTTTCCTCAAGTTTGAGATACATTCTGTTTCTTAACAAAATTTCCTTTTGGTATCTTCATTTTAAAGGCCCTCGATGGTTCAATCCCAGAAATATGGAGATCTTAATGTGAATCCATGAGTAAATTGTTGAATTTTACCCATTTTCAGTGATGGAAAACCAAATGTGGTTCACTTTGCACACAGAAGATACTTACTGCATTTAAAGAGGAATGTCTGAAGAATAAATAATGTTTAAACTAGAAATGCATCTTGTTTCCCTCTATCAGAAGAATTGCGTAAAACATAACAAAAAAATAACTAATGTTAACTAATATTAACTAATGTTAATAAAAAATAACTAATGTTAACTAATATTAACTAATGTTAATAAAAAATAACTAATGTTAACAAATGTGACCTTATTGTAACCCACTTTTTTTGTTACCATTCATATAATTGTGAATTAAAAAACCTGATGTTAAAATCCACCAATGAATGAGTTTTAATCAATCCAGTCTCAAATGCAAAATGCAATAAGAATATAAGCGTAAACTGTAAGTTGATAAAAGCAGCACAAATACTCAATGTTGTGAGGTGGACACATACATCCATATGCTTGTGTTTTACTTATAAGCATTTCAGATTTGATGTATTTTTAAATGCTAATTGGGAATTGGTTTCCGTTGTGCGATTCATTAGTTTATATCAGTTTCTGATGTGTTGTATATAACACGCTTTTGGTTTTATTCTGTGATGTTTCAGGAACATGAGTAGTTAAATTCAGCATCTGTCAGTCATTTCTGAACGCTGTATTGGCATGTTAATAGTGATGTGTGCGTTTGCACCGTTACAGGTGACGGCGGCCCGAGCCTCGCTCCTGTACTTCATCATGAACAACCTCAATAAAATACATCCCATGGACCAGCTCTCTCTCAAGACGCCTCAGAGCTCTCGTGTTTCTCTCCTCCAGCGGCGCTGGGATCTGTCCCATGCTGACCGTTCAGTCGTGATGATCTACAGCGTCTAGTGTAATGCTCTTCAGTGTATTACAACACTAGCTAATAACACTGGCTACATTTATTATACTTTATTATATAATACCTGACCAGAATTGAACATGATGTGATAAAAAGACTGGGTAGTATTATGAAATAATTGAAAGATAATAAATAGGCAAGACGACTTCCCTGGTTGCAGGCAAACGTAAACACACTGCTATCATCAGTGTATTCTGTTCATTTAATGATTAATCAAGAATCACAAGCTCAGAGTTTGAACCAGTCTAATGTCAAGTCAAGTCAGCTTTATTTATGTAGCACTTTTCACAGTACAGATTGTGTCAAAGCAGCTTTACAGTGATAACAGGAACGTAATTTTGGCTGCACAGCAGCTCTTAAAGAAAATGGTGTCATTGTCCAGCTTACGTTCAGTATTGATTCATTCTGTTGTAAAAAATCAATAGTTATTAATTTAGTTAATTTATCTATATATCAGCACTGGAAAAAATAGTGATGTCATCATCCAGCTCAGTTCAGATTGCATATAATGGTGTCAGTGCAGGCAGATCAAAAACATTGCTGAATATCAAGTGTCCCCAACTAAGCAAGCCAAAGGCGACAGCGGCAAGGACCCCAAACCAGGTGACAAACAGGTGATAAACATGCAGAAAAAACATTGGGAGAGTCCAGTTCTCCTCTGGCCAACAGAGAACAGTGCGCGATTATGATTCAGGCAGCGTTACGGGTCAGAAGTCTGTAATGAATCCTAATGAATCATCACTGATTGAAGTCACTGAATCCATCAGAGTGAACTGACATCCGACTCACTTATCAGTACTTAGTTTCGTCAGATTTGAACCCAGAATGATATGTATTATTTTATTTCATATTTTATTTTTTATATTACTTTATTACTTTATTATTTTTTTAATAATTTAATTTTATTTATTTAATTTTATTTTATTTTTTATTATTTTTTTTATTATTTAATTTATTTTATTTTTATTTTTTTTATTATTATTTTAATGTTCTGAACAACAGCTTTGCAGACATAAATGGATTACGAATGTACGTTAATTTGTGTATGTTCACTGGCTTTCTTGTGTTTTCATGCCAACAAGACACAATCTACAGTTACAGATTATAGTTATAGACAAATAATTGCTGCTGCTTTTGTGTTCAGACGTATGCAGAGAAATCGTGATCCCCTCAGAACTAGTTACAGAAACCTCTCATTAGAGAAAAACTCATTAGAGCTTTGTCTATTTGTTTCAGCGCTGTGTTTCAAAAGGCCGTCCTGAAAGCCGAGCCGGATGAGACCTTGAAGCGGCGGGTCTTAAATCTGATTGACAGCGTCACGTCCTCGTGTTCCAGTTCACCACCCGCGGCTCTCCGAGTGTGATAAACTCACCTACACCGCCCTGCTGGCCTTCCACATGAGTCTCCAGCACACGCCACGCCTCTGCTTCCTTCTCATGAACGCACCGTTCATCTCATGAGTAAAGAGGTCATTATTTCTTTGAAAGGAACAGAATGTCTCTCAACGTAACTCTGTGCTCATCATATCTTAAGAGAGGCTAGTTTCTGATACGTTTGTCAAATCAATTCAAAACCATTGTGCTTGTTGTTGTTGTCTTTTTGGGGTGAAGCGTCCCTATAATATTACAGTTTCCCAGTCACTTCATCGTGCTGTAGATGCGATTAGGAATTAAAATTGAATAGTAACTCTAGACAAAGCCTTCAGGTAGATCGTCGTTTAAGTGCACTACTTCTGCTAGTTCCTATCTGTTCTGTTCTGTCTTGAAAAGCGCTTACTAAACATCTCACTCAGAATCTCCCGCACAGCCGTCGTCAGCGCTGCGAATGTAAATCTGATCTTATTTGAGAGTCCGTAATGTGCTGGAATCTGCCATTAAGATATAGTGTTTCCCATAAGCCAGGCTTTCTGGGATTATGAGTCATCATTCTCCCGCCGTGTTCAGCACCTCCGGGTCGAGCCCAGCTCTCCCGATGAAAGGGACGGCGTATGTCACAGCGTTGTTCTTCCAAGAGAAGATAAATATAACTTCACCGTAGGAAATCTGCTTTTCTGCTGCCTAAGCACTTCTGCGAGTCTGGTTTATGAAGAACACGCTCATGTTTACTCAGCAGTTTGTGGCATAAAGACACTTTACTTTGTAGTTAGATTTGATTAGCGCCATGACAGTGTTGAATCTGAACTCCTCTGTCATCATAACTTCTCTTCTTTTTGATAATTTTGCACATTGTCCAGTCAGCAACGTACTGAATACTGAATCAAACGTACTTGTGGTTTTGATGAAAAGCGTAGCCGACATGAAACACGGCGTGTCCTGCGGTCTGACACGCTGAACTCTGGCAAAGATTTTTAAACGGCTTTTTTCTAATTATTTTCTAATTATTTTGCATGCAGCTTTTATGACTTCATATTCATTCAGAGATGACATGAAGTAATTGTATTTTTAAAAATTAATTTGCTACTCCGCAGGATCATTTCAAATGAACTAGTGCAAAAGCTGAGGAACGTCTGTGGATGTATTACACATCAACCTCCTTATGAAACTTCGGCTGGTTTTATGTGATTCTTGTAATCAGTGTGTTAACTTGTTAATGGTTCATTTAATGAAAGATTGGTGGCAGAATGTGCTTATTTTGTGGTGATGTTTGTTTCAGACTCTCTCTGCCATGAAGGAGTTTCATAACCTCGACCGGGACGTTGAAGTCAGAGTCCGTGTGTCCGGAGGAAGAGAAGTTCCCTCAGGAGTGGAAGAATAAGACGTCACTGAAGAAACTGCAGATCTGCACACTGTCATACAGTAAAGATCCTGATGATGGTTCATTTAAAACTGCGAGTCGAATGGTGATCCGATGCATCTGTCAGACTGATTCAAGCTAATATCTCTCTGTCTGATTCATTTGTTCATAAATCAAATCTGTCCAAAAAATCTTCTGACAGCCCTTTCAGTGAATAATATTTTTTTCTGCATTGGCGTTATATATTCCCAATCACTCATCCAGCTTTATAGCGACGCCGTCTGCCGTTGGTCAAGAGTTAGTGGTCGAGATGTTTCTGCAGTGGAGTTTATGATACGTGACCTTTAGGAAGACAGGCCAGTGTCTTAAACAATCAGTCTTCAGCAGTGCCTGTGTGGAGTTCAGTTCATTCAGCACTCTTTAACATGGTTCACTTGAAGCATATTTAAATAATAAGCTCATCATTATTACAGTGTCGTTATAATGAGTTTGTAAAAAGTAACGAGCTTGTTCACCCTTCAGAGATGCTGTGGAGGGGAAGCTGGGCAGTAAATATGTGACGGGACGCTCGTCGACCCGCCGAAGAAACACAGTTTACATCATTTCACCAAAATGCTGCAGTGATCGCCAGTGATTTAAAGCTAAGGTGTCATTTTGGCATTTTCCAAATGTCATTTTGGTATTTTTAAAATGACCCCTGAAGATCAGCGGATACCTGCACTCAAAGCCAGTGATTTGTGTGCGTTTGGTGTCCTAAACTAAACATTGGCATGTTTGGGATAGTCTGTCGGTGCAAATTATTGTATCCAAACTCTCTCTCTCTCTCTCTCTCTCTCTCTCTTGCTTTCCCTCTAAGGCAGATTTGAGGTTTACTGATAGTCATGTGATCAGATTAAACACCTGTGAGAGCGACTAGTCAAATCACACGCTAGCCGATTACCGGGGGCTCACGACACACCTCCGACGCTTCAGATCTGTAATCTGACCCTTTAATAACATCCTGCAGGAAGAAAACTGGGATACATGCTCAACAACAAGAATTTCCACAACATTTGGATGAACAGGAAGTGATGGCAGAACAGGCTCTGGATACGGCAGTGAGAGAGGGCGATATCACCGGTTCACCTGCCATATTCACACAGCTGCTGCAGAATCACTGAACACGTGGAGATGATCGTGACCAGAGCGCAGTGCAGCTGTCTGGACCTCGAAAGCTCACACTGCACTGATTTTGTGGCCACATTTACCTGATTTGCATTATTGGTAACACTTCACAATAAGGGTTCATTAGTTAACATTTGTTAACTTTGTTAACATTAGTTAAAGACACACTATGTAAATTTTCACCACTAGAGGTCGCATATTCAAAACAAAGGTGTAGCTTGATGATGCCGAGATTGAGCGCAGAATCATGGGAGATGTCTTCACCTCACAGCCGCCGGAAAAGAATCTGACGGGATGGCTTGTGTTGATAAATGCACAGGGGGGCAGGAAGATTTTTTCGGTTGGGGGTGCTGTGTGTGTGTGTGTGTGTGTGTGTGCGCGCATATTAAACACGTTAAAACTCCGGGAAACAACAAGCATATCGCTGAGAAAAAAAGAAAAAAGAAATCACTGAGAACACTGCATAGCCCATACACCAGGGGTCTCATTTATAAAGCGTGCCAGTTCCCGCGCAAAGGTTGTGATCTATAAAAACAAACTTGACGGGAGAATGTGCGCACCTTTAAGCAAACTTTGAGCCGTGCGTACGCACATTCTGGAGACAAAAGTGATATGAATTGAGATAGTAGATGTGCTACTTTCGATCACTTTTCCAGTGACACGCTGTTTTATGACAGCGAAGAGCGCTGGGAGCACAATAATTCCTCTTTAAACTAAACTGCAGATGTTATGACAAAATATTTTTTTGAGAATGACGATCAGTGATGCACACTTAACTTAGATATTATGGAAGACACTGCTGGATTCGGTGGTCGAACGGTCCGTTGTCCAGTTTGAATAGGTCCAATGATATCTTACTGTACAGCCACAGCTGCAGGAGGTGTTGATGTCAAACAATTACCATTTGAAGGATATAATTTGAGGAAAACGGTAAGATTTGCATGTTTTCTTTTTAAAATCCTTTGTCAGTGACGCGCCGAGACAGACAATTGTATTTACACTGCAATAAATAAGTAGGCCGATCTGTTTCCACTAAAAATAGCCTATAAACTTCCCTAAAAGATATGTTCACCTCATCAGCAAAACTGCATACATTTGATTTGAATTGTTTAAAACTATTCAAATACTATTTGGCCAGTGGAAATGAATGAATCAACTCTATTCTAAAACCTTTATCTGAAGTATTTTATACAATTTTGTTTTTATGGATATTTTGATATATTTATTCTAAAACATAAAGAGGATACTGGATGATCTTTATCAATATAATGTGTGGCACAAATGGCATTTATAGTCCATATCTAATATTTTCCAATGTCTTGTACCTTTGACGGTGTTAACCGTGGTGTCATGTGGTTGGGAACTTGTATGGAAATGATATGCAGATGAGGTTATGCATAGTAAAACTAAGCGTCGTAAGCTCCATATATGGTGATTTCGGGGAGGAGACGGGGTGGAGATGCACGTACGCACAATCTTCCGCTGACTGGGATTTATAAAGGGATTTGTGCGCAGGTTCTGGCGTACGCATGGTTTTATAAATCAGATTTTTTTTGTGCGTACGCAGAATCTAGCTTTTGCGCGTACGTACACTTTTAGTAGGGATCCTACGCACAGTTTTATAAATGAGACCCCAGGACATTTGACTGCACATGGGAAATGCATTAGCCTAAGCGTTTCAATAAATAAAAAGTTTAAAAACGTTTTGTTTGTTTTTTTTATATAAAACGTACATCCATGAGATTTCCACGTTCCAATTTTAAGTTACTTGTCGCCTAGCCACCTACAGATTCCAGCATAAACGGTGAATTAAAATATTTATTATTAAAGTATCAACAACATTCAGAAACAAAAGCAAGAACAGGCAGTGCTGCGTGCATGATTGGCATGGTAGAATGCAACAACGCAACAAGCGCTTCCTTTAGGGGCCGTTCACATATCGCATCTTTTGCGCGCTCAAATTCGTTATTTCCAGTGTAGCCGCGCGGCAGCTGCGCTCATAATGGAAGCAACACGGTCGTGATGCGCATGCGGTGTGTTTTCCAGGCGCATCAAGATGAAAACATCTCAACTTTTCAGAATGCCGCAAGCGCACCGCAGGTCATGTGACAAGAACCAACCAATCAGCTTCAGCTTTTCCATAAAAAAAACATTGAAAGCTCAGCCGAACAGCTGATCATAGCTGTACAGGGAGGTTTTTATATCTCATCTCCATAAATATATCTAGTAATAAAGCAAACGCAAGGGCAAGAAATCAATTTATCCTTTGCTGAAACTTCCTCTTCATCGTGGAGAGCGCAGTTCATGGTTTCATAACAACAACAGATGCTTGCAAAAAAAGAAGGAGAAAGCGGTGTGGCCTCACGTTCCGCTTTTTTTAGACGTGATATGTGAACGGCCCCTATATAGTCACTAAAAAGATGAAAGTGTCTCGAAAAACTCGTGAGTGGATCCTAACATCTCTCTGCGTCTCACAGATTTGTCTGTGATTGGCTACATTGCTCAACACTGCGAAAACATGTTATTAGAAACTCTGCCTATGCTTGAGCCCGTACAGCGTTTTTATTTGATCTTAGTTGTTCTTTAAAAAATATATTTTTATTTATTTATTAATTTTTTTAATATAAAGCACCCCCACTTCCCATGCATGTACAGTGCTTCACAGGGAATGACTGAGAGAACCAGGCTTATATAGGCAGAGCAAGCAAGGCTGATGAGCTAAACAAGGTAACGAGATAACACGCTAACAAGGGGGCGTGGTCTAGTGAGTGTCCATGGTAACAAACAAGGAGAAAACATGCAGGGAAACATGAGGTGCTCAAACAACAGAGGAGACACAGGGAACACCGGCAGGGATCCTGACAGCTACGTTAGTCACTTGACAAAATAGTGTTTTTCACTGAGGCATGAAAACATGAAGTCACGGAAAATCAACAATAAGACTAACCGTGTTGAGCTATATAACAATGACTAGTTTTCTGTCTATAAATGTAACCAAACAGTTGTTCCATTGTCTAATAAAACAAGCGTTTTTGGTGTTTCCATGGTTTCTACTAAATAAAACTGGAAGCCGAGGGTAACGCGGGTATGACGTCACTGAATGGAGACACACGGTCCGTATCCTGGTTAAAATTGCTTATTTCTCTGGATTTAAACATTCTTGGAAACATCTGAGATAATATAAGGACACAAGTCAACAAAATACATAACACTGTTCTTGTGGTTTCTGGATATTTTAATCCAAAAATCTTAGATATTGTGCCTTTAACATGAACTTACAAGTAATTTGTAATTTCAGCATTTACCAATACATGAAAAGACACTAAATATGCAGTAATATTATTGATCCGACGGCACTGACACTATCAGATGAGAACAAAACTTGAACTGAATCGATCTGAATAATTACTCTATTGTCTTCTGTAGAGCTGCTTTACAGCTGAAATTGATTTTTTTCTCATATCTGATGAAGTTTGCATCATTGATTCTGTTATTTTCCTGTTTATTACTGTGAAGCTGCTTTGAAGCAATCTGTAATGGATAAAGCGTTAGAGAAATAAAGCTGACTTATAATTAAAATCCAAAGTTGTATCTGTTAATATTATTTAATGGACCTAAACTAACAATGAGCAGTTGTATTTTTATTAACTAAGATTAAATAGTGTTTCAAATTAATTGCTCATCGATGCATTATTAACTAACTCCCCTGTTGTGTTACCGCATCAGTCCTTCAGTCATCTGTTCGTTCAGAGCCGGTGCGGTGAGACCGTAGCGTGTCTCGAGGAGCAATGTCGCCTGTTCTTCAGCACAGTAAATGTCTGGGTGGTGTCCTCCTCACGGCTGATTAATGACCTGTTGTGTTCTGCCGGGAGAGAAATACCCGTCCGGCCGCCACACTCCACTAATGAGTCCATTAGACCGCGTCCATTTCATCCGAATGTCACTCTCTGACCACAGCTGCTCATTACACGTATTAGTTTGGATGTCCTCCAGCAGACACCCACATGTACAAACCGGCCATATAGATGTGGTTTGATAAAAACAGTGATCAATATGTCAAGAAAACATACGCGGTCTGAATTCAGATGTTCTGATATGGACGATTCTCACGAGAAAACGCTGCATCATTGAACGCGATCTCGAGCGCAGGAATGCGTTCCACTCTTTAAAGACGCACCTGCACAGAATCACAATGACTTTCATTGACCGGATGAAGCAGCAGAACGTGAACGTCTTTACCTGAGATCCTCCTCATGCCGTGCTGGTCAGAAACACGGAGATGAGCGTTAGTTTAATTGCCTTTGCATGATAATCTCAATCGATGGACCCGAAGATTCCCATCTCCGAACCGCCTTCCCACAATCTTCATCAGGCCGTCTCATCTCCTGCCTCAGCGAGTCTGTTTCAGCCCACTTATGAATTCAGGCTTGGCCGGGGAGACAGCGGGTCAATGGAAAGTTCCCCTCCAGTGAAGGTTAATTATATTGCAGCACACGGGGTCCCGTCCGGCAGAAATGCAGAAATCCACTCACTGTAGAGAGGCAATCAATCGCTAATACTGGAGCAGAAAATCCTCAGGCTTCAGCTGACCAGAGCTCCCCTCTTCTTTTAGATACACAATGAGCAGGGACGAGGAGAGCAAGGTGAACTCGCTCAGGGACGACTATTACTTGAAAAGTGGCTGCCAGGATAGTGTTTAACTTTAATGGCTTTTCTGGAAGGAATATGCTGCATTCAGCCTTTTAAACCACTGCCGCCTGCATTATCAGGCTTGACCGGCAGATTCAGCAGGAAAGCCCAGTTACAACCTGCATATTGTGTGTCAGAATAAATCCTTTGAAATAATGAAATGATAATTCAATTTCATGTACAGCGAGGACCAAATGCATCAGTTGTGCAATTTAATACACTTTTTTTCAGTACTAACAATAGCATGATACAACTTGAGTACAGTTAAAATGGATTAGTCTTAGTGTCCTCAGTCAATGATTTTCAGTGTTTTCACCTCCTAAAGAAAGCAGAAACCAAATGCAGTTATTTCAGTAGACTGCATTTTGCACATTCGGATGTGCCGCAATACATCACCTGCGAAAGCTGCATGTTTCAGTCTTCAGACACAGCAAATGACAAAAATATCACCTGAGAAACTTCAGAGAGTTAGCAGCTCTGAGCTGAGAGAGACGCTTAATTTCTGAGGTGGCCTTTAGCTCATCCCTGGTACTTTCAAGTCATTACAAACCAATTGCAATATTGACATCATTTAGAGTTTATTTTCTTTCATTTAAATCTTTCTCAGAATCAATAGCGCTGTTATAGTGATTTTAACACTCTGACAGTTCATTCAGCACAATGTTATATTCTGCAGATAACGGCATTAAGGAGATGTTTGTGCTCTTGCGTTATCAGTCACTGTTATTTTTATAGCGTGTGCTTTGAAATCTCTCATTTTTGTTACCAGAATTTCCCATTTTCTCCTTTTATTTATTGCATTTTTTAACAAAATTGCAAAACATTGCAAGTTTAGAGCTTTAGACAGTACAAAAGAAAATTGTGGAAGGATTTTTACATCCCATAATCCTTCAAGGATTTGCACAGTGTGTTTAAATTGCATCTTCTTGCTCATTATGTTCATCAGAGATCCATCTCTTTATCCACTTGGTCTCTGAATGTTTCAGATCTCTGGAGCAGAAGCTGGAGCAGCCAACAGAACTTCAGGTCTTCATCGTCCTCGCCCGACGGCCACATCCTGGAGAACTCCATCAAAACCACCAGCGAGCCGCCGATGGGCATGCCAAACTGCACAAAGCCCTCGACAGCTGCAGTCAGGTACAGATGATCACACGCGTCTGACACCTAATCCAGAGTAAAATACATACAGTACAAGCACCGTCACAAAGCCGCAGACACCTACAATTATGCTGTGCAGCATCTGCCCTAAAAGAATTGACTGCTGTAGTCTTCCAGCAGGTTTTCTCTGCAGAACGAGTCACATTCTAGTCATGTACGCACCTTGAAAGTAAATCAATGGCAGAGAAAAAGGCCTAAACAGCTCTCAAACTCTAGTAAGCAGCAGTAATCCAGAAAATGACAGCTACTTTCATATTGACCTTTTCAGCTGTCCTAACGAAGAGCAAAGTCAATGGCTCCCTGTCGACGTCGTCAAATTCAAATGATTTTTAACTCTTGGTGATTGGTTTGATTGTGACGAGCAGTGAAACATCGCTATGGAGATCATAAACTGCGATGGGGAAACTCATAGGATTGGTGCGAGAGCTGAATGTTAATGCTGTCGTTCGCGTCTGGATCTCAGCTTCAACACCTCCTCTATTATTAAAGCTGCGCCAGCAGAACAAACTACTGTATTCGGCCTCCCATTGCTCATGACATATTCATAAGCAGATGATATTTGTTTAATGATGTTATTGTATTGCTTGTATCCATTGGATTGCACTTACTGTAAAGCAAACTGAACGTTTTTATTTTATACAAAATATATATTTTACATTCTAAAATGGTTAGAAAATCTAACCCATATGTCTAACCAAGTTGTGTTCTAAACTGAGCCACTAAAAGGATTTAAAGAATCATTTCCATAGTCTAATCAATGTCCAATCTCAAAACGCTTTTGAATGATACCTAGTTTATTATTAATTTAAAAAGCAATAAAATAAGCATGCTTCTGAAACACTGACCGTTAACAGGCTGTATCATCAGCACCAGATCAACCTACTGTATAAGGGCTCCCATAAGCAGAGGATATTTGTTTAATGACATTATTAGATTGCTTGTACAAACAAACGAATCCCATGAGGCGGAGGTGCCATTTGGCTCTGGACCCCTCGATCCCTCACACTCACTGAAGTGCTTTGAAATCATGAAAGCTCTGACAAGCTGTGACAATTAAAAAGCAGTCTCAGCTCCTAAATGTATTGGAATGGAGTCATTCTTTTGTCTATCCTAATGGCTGATGTCCGCTGGGAACCCTAACAATGAAAGAGCAGCGGCAAAGGTTTTTACTTTCAACACTTTCTCTTTGTTCTCGAGTCGGATCTTGTTGGCAGAATGTGAAGCGTGTTACCGATGTGTCCTAATTGACAGGATACTCTGGAGAACCAGTTCAAAAGCATTCTGTTCGGTACTTCCACGCGGTGGTGGCGGAGCGGAGGACGTTCGGCCCTCAGGGCTGGAGCAGGAGCTGCCCGTTCAACACCGGAGGCCTGACCATCTCCCTCAATGCGCAGTGTGTGTGTGTGTGTGTGTGTGTGCGCCTATTGAACTAAGAGAGAGTGAAACACCTGCTGACATATGCTCTGTTAAAAGAGACTGATTGTGGGTCTGAGCGTGTTTAATTACTCACACACACCAACACAACAACCTGCTCCCAATTTAATATTTATGCCCTTCATTACACGGAGCAATTAAGCACCAGTGCTTGCTTTTATGGCAAAAACCCAATACAAAAGAGCCATGGACTCGGACTAGATTTGATTTTCCTGAAGGAAATACCAGGAGGATGGTGGGAACGTGTCAGAAGAGTTTGCTTCAAGATGAAATGATAAAGCATTGTCATGTTTCATTCGGCTTCACTCGACTGCTGTGAATCACTACAGCTATGAATGGTTCATTATACAGTAAGAAGGAAACACCAATCACAGTTCATCATGCAAACAGACCAACTGTAAATTCAGTATGTAAATATAATTTAAAAAAAAAAATGAATATTGAACATCAATTGGTTTAAAGGGATAGTTCACCCAAAAATCATCATTTATTCTTCCTCATTTGCTCTTAATTCATACTACCAAGATCCAAAATGGACAATAAAACATAACGAAAGATGGAAATTTGCACTATATTCCAGCGCAGAGAATTATCAGTGAACAATGACTTACATTTCTGTCTGGGTTCAGAAGAGTTGGAATACAGTGCTCAGTCCTATTGATTGATTTTATGGTCTGTTTAAGGAGCTTAGAGGTTTAAATCAGCATCCAGCTGTATTATATTGAAAACAGAAGCTCAGACATTCTGCATCTCGTTGCATCCCCATCAATCCACTGCTCTGTGAGCTTTAATTAGGCACATTTTCTTACGAATTCGAAAACCGCATTTGGATGACAGAAGCTCCACTGCTGATTTGTAAACGACACAGAGAAATGCAAAGCTCAGCAATGACAGTTCACCAGCGAGCAGGGACAGGGCTGAATATGTAATGAGCTGCTGTTCTTTCCCACACTGCATCTCTGCATTAACCTCCTCTCACCTGGCCGCGCTGCAGCCGCCGTCACACGCCCACATGAGCTCGATCACATTACTCAGAGCTGTGAGGAACAGAGACGCATCCGCAGGGACGTGACTCTCAGTGCAATGCAAAGCTGGCAGCTGTAGAAAACAAATTAGTCTCATATACCTCAAATGCACTCTTGAGAGCAACACTGAAACTAAGAGTTAATCATCGGTTTGGATGAAGTGCTGTGGTGTGGTGGTTCAGGCCTGCTGATCAGATGGTTGCAGGTCATTCTTTAAGCGCTCGGCCTTTAAGCGCTTTATGATTTGCCTGGCCTCTTCAGGGAGATCGTGTACGGCGGTCACATCACCCATGACTGGAACCGCAGGGTCTGGAAGAGTTCATCAAGCCAGAGATGATGGATGGAGAGCTGTACCTCGAGCACAGCTTCTGTCCGCCTGGAAACATGGACTACAGCGGTTATCATCAGGAACAGAGAGAAATCACGCCTGCTCAGTCCTACATGTGCAAATCTGTGGGACATAAAGCGTGTCAAATCTGTAATCAGGGCTGGACATTAACCCCCGCCAATTATTTAATATTTAGTATTACACATAATATTTTTCTCAGACTTTCTCAAAACGTATAGCTGTGAAACCCCTGAACTAGGTGAACGAGATACGCTGTAGATGTCCTGGGTTAGGGTTTTAACCAGCTAGTCAGTGATCATTAGCTTTGTTTTGTTTTGTTTTTTTGTTATTGTGATTTCACTGTTTGACAATAACTTCTGTTCCAAAAAGTCATGCCGGTTTGGAGCAACATGATGGTGAGTACCGTAAATGATGTCAGAATCACCTGATTAAAGGAGGATTATCTGTGGAAAGTGTGACTTGTGACTGATTCGATTTAGACTGTGAATGCATGGTTTCTACCACAGCGTTTGAGGTTTTTGTTTTTTCAAAGTTGCATCCAAAATCCACATACAGTCCAGCAAATTAATTACGCCTCATTTCTGTCTGACACATTCAGATCACGGTTGCACTCACAGCAGAGAACTGCATGCTAGATTTCATCATTTGGGCGTTGCGTTTGTGTTTCTTGTATGTTTTTGTGTGTAAGTAGAGAAGACGCCTGCAGTGATCCTGAGGCTCAGTCTCTCAGTCATCTCCATCAGAGCCGCGAGAGGCCCGGCGGACTCACTGAAGCGTGTCGCGTGTCGTTCTGTCTAATGATGATCACAGCAGAACAGATCATATCCGTCTGTCTTCCCAGCTAACAGGGAACTTCCTCAGAACTTCAGCACAAAAAAATTTATACAGTTAGTCTAATGTTTTTTTAAATGTTACTACTTGTTTCAGAACGTTCCCATAATGTCTGAAGAATAATGAAATGGAACATTCCCTTAATGTTCGCATTACCAAGAAAAAACGTTTTTAAAACTATTGAATGTATTGAACGTTCATAGAACATTCTGAAATAACTTAATGGGAACGTTGGCAAAACTTTTTTAGAACGTATTTCTGTTAGCTGGGTTATTTCAGTCCTGCGGCTCATCACGGCTCTCTTTGGATCTCAGTACATCGAAGCTGCTCTTCCGGACGAGTCTCCGTACCGCAGATGTCAGAGAAGCTCTTCTGCAGCCCAGAGACGGAGCGATGAGGAGGTTCTGGACTCACGGCTGCAGAAAATATACACACACTCACACCTAAAGCTCTTCCCACATAATTCAGTACCATTTGTAAAGAGGAGGAAAAATCGATTCTTCAAAGTATTGCAATATTTTACCTCATGATACTGTATTGATGTTCTCACAGCAAAAATAATTAGGTTTAATTCAAGATAACTGGGGCATTTTTTTCCCATTCATCTCAATGGCAAAGTGTCTCAATTTACCCGATTGAACCCTACTCAGGATATTATTGTTGTTTCCAGTATGATCTGAACTCAGATGAGCACATCTCTGCCCAGTTCAGTGTATCAGTGTTACATTTAACCTCATTAAACTCTCAGGAAAGGGTGACGATGATCACGTCCTCGTGTCCTCAGACAGACACTGAAAGGCCCTTGTGTCTGGAGAGGTTAAAGTCGGCTCATTTCCCAGCAGGCGGCTGGTTTGGAGGCCTCTGACATTTAAACGATGAGATATGGGAGCCGTGTTAGAGTGCTTGAATGCTTTATGACAGCTGACCTTTTTAAGTTAAGAGATTGGGATTTGTAAGCAATGACCGCTTTGCATTAACTCCTCATGTATCTGACAGAGACAAATAGATCTACTGAGAGAATGGCCCAATTTCACATCCACGTGCTGCGTCTGAAATCATTCTCTCATTCTCTATGTACTGTATTCCAGCAAATTCAGACGCTGATGGCAATGAAAACAACGTCATCACATGCGTGTGCTTTCTTACATGTCTTACTTTAAAAATGAATTCCTTACAGACTTTGTACACATCATATTTTGTCACCAATAAACATACCTCAGTAAATTATCGGTCAAGGCTTTAAGCCGAGCTAATGGAAAGATTACCAAAAATGAATAAATAACAGTCTGTATCATTTTGGCTTGTTATATTTTAATCAATGGATGACTTATCAAAAAAATGAAGCATGATAACCCAGGATTCCATTTACCCGGGGTTTAGAATGACCCAAGGTTAACTATTTCAAGTGTGAAAAGCCCTTAAAAGAGCTCAATCTGGGCCTGAAGGTTAGACAGACAGACAGACACACACACACACACACACACACACGTTCGTTTTTGTGAATTGTGGGGACATTCCATAGGCGTAATGGTTTTTATACTGTACAAACTGTATTTTCTCTCCCCCTACACTACCCCTAAACCTACCCATCACAGGAAACTGTGCACACTTTTACTTTCTCACAAAAACTCATTCTGTGTGATTTATAAGCCTTTTGAAAAGTGGAGACATGGAGTAATGTCCTCATAAGTCACCCTCTCCTTGTAATACCTATGTCATAACCATGTCATTATACACATTTGTGTCCTGATATTTCACAAAAACATGCACACACACACACACACACACACACACACACACAAACACAAACACCTGTAACTAAATCACATGATGTTATACGGTGTTTCTTCCACCTGTTCCTCAGAAATCTTTTGTCTGCTGCTGTTGGGTTCTCATCACCACATCAAATGCTGATCAGGTGGCTGAATGATTTTTATGCCATATTATTAAAATCTGATATGCAGTCAGTTATTGCTTTCTTCGCACACCTGCTAGAATGACACATCCAGTCTCTTTCTGGCACTTGGTAACGGGAGAAATTAAATCGCTAGGTGAGAGATCGTGTTGCTCTTTTCAGACCTATTTTAACTGCATTAAATCCCTGAACGATGTTAAGCCTTATGAAGAAAAGACAACTATTGACTAGAGAAGGATTTTGGCCTTGGCAGAATGTGGTTTGATTTAACAGTTATTGAGATGATGTTCATTACTGTGTGGAGCCTGTACAGAATCAGTCCTTTTCTAACATGAAAAAAACATTAAGATATCAAAATTATGCACATTCCTGAACACATTGCATTGAGGGAAATATTATGCTGTAAAAACTAAAGAATGAAATGAAAGAGACGGCATTCTGACAGTGAGATTTTTAGATCAGAAAATAAACACATTTTTCAAGCATCCTTGGTTTTGTTTTATATGTTTTTATATTCAGCTGTGACTTTTTCATTAAAAAACAATTATATTCTTGGATGGAGAGTTTTTAGTCTGTTATCGTTCTGAAGAATCACATCATGAAGAATCAGAGGGTGACATCACAATGACCAACAACATGGAGAATTTACAGAGAGGGCACCAACATCCACGGGCTGTTCATGGAGGGCACGAGATGGGACGCACATGTAACACTCTTCTGTCTCTGGATTCACGGCAGGATCAGGATTATCCTTCACTTATTTTGAGAAGCAAGAATGCTTGATAGAACTAATGAACTAAGTGATTGTAAAATGAGAGACTGATAAAGCTATTGCTACCATTCTAGCTGGTGAAGATGTGCTTACGGTATAACCGGGATATTCAGTGACAGACTGTCTGCAGCACATTCACAGCTCAAACGCTGTCCGTTTTGTCACCCCTTTAATATACAGCTGCATCGCCTTCCTTAATATACAGCAGCTGTGTTGCCCCCTTAATATACAGCAGCTGTGTCGCCCCCTTAATATACAGCAGCTGTCGCCGCCTTAATATACCACTGGGTTGCCCCTTTAATATACAGCAGTTGTGTCGCCTCCCTTAATATACAGCTGTGTCGCCTCCCTTAATATACAGCTGTGTCTCCCCTTAATATACAGCAGCTGTCGCCCCCTTGATATACAGCAGCTGTGTCGCCCCCTTAATATACAGCAGCTGTCGCCCCTTAATATACAGCAGCTGTCACCCCTTTAATATACAGCTGTGTCGCCCCTTAATATACAGCTGTGTCGCCCCTTTAATATACAGCTGTGTCGCCCCTTTAATATAAATCTGTGTCGCCCCCTTAATATACAGCAGCTGTGTCACCCCCCTTAATACACAGCTGTGCCGACCCTTAATATACAGCTGTGTCGCCCCTTAATATACAGCAGCTGTCGCCCCTTAATATACAGCAGCTGTGTCACCCCCTTAATATACAGCAGCTGTGTCGCCCCCTTAATATACAGCAGCTGTGTCGCCCCTTTGATATACAGCAGCTGTGTCGCCCCCTTAATATACAGCAGCTGTGTTGCCCCCTTAATATACAGCAGCTGTGTCGCCCTTTTATTATACAGCTGTGTCGCCCCCTTAATATACAGTAGCTGTGTCGCCCCCTTAATATACAGCTGTGTTGCCCCTTTAATATACAGCAGCTGTGTCGCCCTTGTAATATACAGCTGTGTCACCCCTTTAATATACAGCAGCTGTGTCGCCCCCTTAATATACAGCTGTGTTGCCCCCTTAATATACAGCAGCTGTGTTGCCCCCTTTAATATACAGCAGCTGTGTTGCCCCCTTAATATACAGCAGCTGTGTCACCCCCTTCATATACAGCTGTGTCACCCCCTTAATATACAGCAGCTGTGTCGCCCCCTTAACATACAGCTGTGTCGCCCCCTTAATATACAGCAGCTGTGTCGCCCCCTTAATATACAGCAGCTGTGTCGCCTCTTTAATATACAGCAGCTGTGTCACCCCCTTAATATACAGCAGCTGTGTCGCTCCCTTAACATACAGCTGTGTCGCCCCTTTAATATACAGCTGTGTCACCCCTTTTATATAAATCTGTGTCTCCCCTTTAATATACAGCAGCTGTGTCTCCCCTTAAATATACAGCTGTGTCGCCCCCTTAATATACAGCAGCTGTGTCGCCCCTTTAATATACAGCAGCTGAGTCTCCCCTTAAATATACAGCTATGTCGCCCCCTTAATATACAGCAGCTGTGTCGCCCCTTTAATATACAGCAGCTGTGTCTCCCCTTTAATATACAGCTGTGTCGCCCCCTTAATATACAGCAGCTGTGTCGCCCCTTTAATATACAGCTGTGTCGCCCCTTTAATATAAATCTGTGTCGCCCCCTTAATAAACAGCAGCTGTGTCGCCCCCTTAATATACAGCAGCTGTGTCGCCCCTTTAATATACAGCAGCTGTGTCACCCCCTTAATATACAGCAGCTGTGTCGCCCCTTAACATACAGCTGTGTCGCCCCTTTAATATACAGCTGTGTCCCCCCTTTTATATAAATCTGTGTCTCCCCTTTAATGTACAGCAGCTGTGTCTCCCCTTTAATATACAGCTGTGTCGCCCCCTTAATATACAGCAGCTGTGTCGCCCCTTTAATATACAGCAGCTGTGTCGCCCCTTTAATATACAGCAGCTGTGTCGCCCCTTTAATATACAGCAGTGTCACCCCCTTAATATACAGCAGCTGTGTCGCCCCCTTAATATACGGCTGCGTTGCCCCCTTAATATACAGCAGCTGTGTTGCCCCCTTAATATACAGCAGCTGTGTCGCCCTTTTATTATACAGCTGTGTCACCCCCTTAATATACAGCAGCTGTGTCGCCCCCTTAATATACAGCTGTGTTGCCCCCTTAATATACAGCAGCTGTGTTGCCCCCTTTAATATACAGCAGCTGTGTTGCCCCTTAATATACAGCAGCTGTGTCACCCCTTCATATACAGCTGTGTCACCCCCTTAATATACAGCAGCTGTGTCGCCCCCTTAATATACAGCAGCTGTGTCGCCTCTTTAATATACAGCAGCTGTGTCACCCCCTAATATACAGCAGCTGTGTCGCTCCCTTAACATACAGCTGTGTCGCCCCCTTAATATACAGCTGTGTCGCCCCTTTTATATAAATCTGTGTCTCCCCTTTAATATACAGCAGCTGTGTCTCCCCTTAAATATACAGCTGTGTCGCCCCCTTAATATACAGCAGCTGTGTCGCCCCTTTAATATACAGCAGGTGTGTCTCCCCTTAAATATACAGCTGTGTCCCCCCTTAATATACAGCAGCTGTGTCGCCCCTTTAATATACAGCAGCTGTGTCTCCCCTTTAATATACAGCTGTGTCGCCCCCTTAATACACAGCAGCTGTGTCGCCCCTTTAATATACAGCAGCTGTGTCGCCCCCTTAATATACAGCTGTGTTGCCCCCTTAATATACAGCAGCTGTGTCGCACCTTTTATATAAATCTGTTTCTCCCCTTTAATATACAGCAGCTGTGTCTCCCCTTAAATATACAGCTGTGTCACCCCCTTAATATACAGCAGCTGTGTCGCCCCTTTAATATACAGCAGCTGTGTCGCCCCTTTAATATACAGCAGCTGTGTCGCCCCTTAATATACAGCTGTGTTGCCCCCTTAATATACAGCAGCTGTGTTGCCCCCTTAATATACAGCAGCTGTGTCGCCCTTTTAATATACAGCTGTGTCGACCCCTTAATATACAGTAGCTGTGTCGCCCCCTTAATATACAGCTGTGTCGCCCCCTTAATATACAGCTGTGTTGCCCCTTTAATATACAGCAGCTGTGTCGCCCCTGTAATATACAGCTGTGTCTCCCCTTTAATATACAGCTGTGTCGCCCCTTTAATGTAAATCTGTGTCGCCCCTTAATATACAGCAGCTGTGTCGCCCCCTTAATATACAGCAGCTGTGTCGCCCTTTTAATATACAGCTGTGTCGACCCCTTAATATACAGTAGCTGTGTCGCCCCTTAATATACAGCTGTGTCGCCCCTTAATATACAGCTGTGTTGCCCCTTTAATATACAGCAGCTGTGTCGCCCCTGTAATATACAGCTGTGTCGCCCCTTTTATATAAATCTGTCTCCCCTTTAATATACAGCAGCTGTGTCTCCCCTTAAATATACAGCTGTGTCACCCCCCTTAATATACAGCAGCTGTGTCGCCCCCCTTAATATACAGCAGCTGTGTCGCCTCTTTAATATACAGCAGCTGTGTCGCCCCCTTAATATACAGCAGCTGTGTCGCCCCTTTAATATACAGCAGCTGTGTCTCCCTTTAATATACAGCTGTGTCGCCCCTTAATATACAGCAGCTGTGTCGCCCCCTTAATATACAGCAGCTGTGTCGCCCCTTTAATATACAGCAGCTGTGTCTCCCCTTTAATATACAGCAGCTGTGTCGCCCCTTTAATATACAGCTGTGTCGCCCCCTTAATATACAGCAGCTGTGTCGCCCCTTTAATATACAGCAGCTGTGTCGCCCCTTTAATATACAGCAGTGTCACCCCCTTAATATACAGCAGCTGTGTCGCCCCTTAATATACAGCTGTGTTGCCCCCTTAATATACAGCAGCTGTGTTGCCCCCTTAATATACAGCAGCTGTGTCACCCTTTTATTATACAGCTGTGTCGCCCCTTAATATACAGCTGTGTCACCCCTTAATATACAGCAGCTGTGTCGCCCCTTAATATACAGCAGCTGTGTTGCCCCTTTAATATACAGCAGCTGTGTCGCCCCTTAATATACAGCAGCTGTGTCACCCCCTTAATATACAGCAGCTGTGTCGCTCCCTTAACATACAGCTGTGTCGCCCCTTTAATATACAGCTGTGTCGCCCCTTTTATAAAAATCTGTGTCTCCCCTTTAATATACAGCAGCTGTGTCTCCCCTTAAATATACAGCTGTGTCACCCCCTTAATATACAGCAGCTGTGTCGCCCCTTTAATATACAGCAGCTGTGTCGCCCCTTTAATATACAGCAGCTGTGTCGCCCCCTTAATATACAGCTGTGTTGCCCCCTTAATATACAGCAGCTGTGTTGCCCCCTTAATATACAGCAGCTGTGTCGCCCTTTTAATATACAGCTGTGTCGCCCCCTTAATATACAGTAGCTGTGTCGCCCCCTTAATATACAGCTGTGTCGCCCCCTTAATATACAGCTGTGTTGCCCCTTTAATATACAGCAGCTGTGTCGCCCCTGTAATATACAGCTGTGTCTCCCCTTTAATATACAGCTGTGTCGCCCCTTTAATGTAAATCTGTGTCGCCCCCTTAATATACAGCAGCTGTGTCGCCCCCCTTAATATACAGCAGCTGTGTCGCCTCTTTAATATACAGCAGCTGTGTCGCCCCCTTAATATACAGCTGTGTTGCCCCCTTAATATACAGCAGCTGTGTTGCCCCCTTAATATACAGCAGCTGTGTCGCCCTTTTAATATACAGCTGTGTCGACCCCTTAATATACAGTAGCTGTGTCGCCCCCTTAATATACAGCTGTGTCGCCCCTTAATATACAGCTGTGTTGCCCCTTTAATATACAGCAGCTGTGTCGCCCCTGTAATATACAGCAGCTGTGTCTCCCCTTTAATATACAGCTGTGTCGCCCCTTTAATGTAAATCTGTGTCGCCCCCTTAATATACAGCAGCTGTGTCGCCCCCTTAATATACAGCAGCTGTGTCGCCTCTTTAATATACAGCAGCTGTGTCACCCCCTTAATATACAGCAGCTGTGTCGCCCCCTTAACATACAGCTGTGTCGCCCCTTTAATATACAGCTGTGTCGCCCCTTTTATATAAATCTGTCTCCCCTTTAATATACAGCAGCTGTGTCTCCCCTTAAATATACAGCTGTGTCACCCCCCTTAATATACAGCAGCTGTGTCGCCCCCTTAATATACAGCAGCTGTGTCGCCTCTTTAATATACAGCAGCTGTGTCGCCCCCTTAATATACAGCAGCTGTGTCGCCCCTTTAATATACAGCAGCTGTGTCTCCCCTTTAATATACAGCTGTGTCGCCCCCTTAATATACAGCAGCTGTGTCGCCCCCTTAATATACAGCAGCTGTGTCGCCCCTTTAATATACAGCAGCTGTGTCTCCCCTTTAATATACAGCAGCTGTGTCGCCCCTTAATATACAGCTGTGTCGCCCCTTAATATACAGCAGCTGTGTCGCCCCCTTAATATACAGCAGCTGTGTCGCCCCTTTAATATACAGCAGCTGTGTCGCCCCTTTAATATACAGCAGTGTCACCCCCTTAATATACAGCAGCTGTGTCGCCCCCTTAATATACAGCTGTGTTGCCCCTTAATATACAGCAGCTGTGTTGCCCCCTTAATATACAGCAGCTGTGTCACCCTTTTATTATACAGCTGTGTCGCCCCTGTAATATACAGCTGTGTCACCCCCTTAATATACAGCAGCTGTGTCGCCCCCTTAATATACAGCAGCTGTGTTGCCCCCTTTAATATACAGCAGCTGTGTCGCCCCCTTAATATACAGCAGCTGTGTCACCCCCTTAATATACAGCAGCTGTGTCGCTCCCTTAACATACAGCTGTGTCGCCCCTTTAATATACAGCTGTGTCGCCCCTTTTATAAAAATCTGTGTCTCCCCTTTAATATACAGCAGCTGTGTCTCCCCTTAAATATACAGCTGTGTCACCCCTTAATATACAGCAGCTGTGTCGCCCCTTTAATATACAGCAGCTGTGTCGCCCCTTTAATATACAGCAGCTGTGTCGCCCCCTTAATATACAGCTGTGTTGCCCCCTTAATATACAGCAGCTGTGTTGCCCCTTAATATACAGCAGCTGTGTCGCCCTTTTAATATACAGCTGTGTCGCCCCCTTAATATACAGTAGCTGTGTCGCCCCCTTAATATACAGCTGTGTCGCCCCCTTAATATACAGCTGTGTTGCCCCTTTAATATACAGCAGCTGTGTCGCCCCTGTAATATACAGCTGTGTCTCCCCTTTAATATACAGCTGTGTCGCCCTTTAATGTAAATCTGTGTCGCCCCCTTAATATACAGCAGCTGTGTCGCCCCCTTAATATACAGCAGCTGTGTCGCCTCTTTAATATACAGCAGCTGTGTCACCCCCTTAATATACAGCAGCTGTGTCGCCCCCTTAACATACAGCTGTGTCGCCCCTTTAATATACAGCTGTGTCGCCCCTTTTATATAAATCTGTCTCCCCTTTAATATACAGCAGCTGTGTCTCCCCTTAAATATACAGCTGTGTCACCCCCCTTAATATACAGCAGCTGTGTCGCCCCTTAATATACAGCAGCTGTGTCGCCTCTTTAATATACAGCAGCTGTGTCGCCCCCTTAATATACAGCAGCTGTGTCGCCCCTTTAATATACAGCAGCTGTGTCTCCCCTTTAATATACAGCTGTGTCGCCCCTTAATATACAGCAGCTGTGTCGCCCCTTAATATACAGCAGCTGTGTCGCCCCTTTAATATACAGCAGCTGTGTCTCCCCTTTAATATACAGCAGCTGTGTCGCCCCTTTAATATACAGCTGTGTCGCCCCCTTAATATACAGCAGCTGTGTCGCCCCCTTAATATACAGCAGCTGTGTCGCCCCTTTAATATACAGCAGCTGTGTCGCCCCTTTAATATACAGCAGTGTCACCCCCTTAATATACAGCAGCTGTGTCGCCCCCTTAATATACAGCTGTGTTGCCCCCTTAATATACAGCAGCTGTGTTGCCCCTTAATATACAGCAGCTGTGTCACCCTTTTATTATACAGCTGTGTCGCCCCTGTAATATACAGCTGTGTCACCCCCTTAATATACAGCAGCTGTGTCGCCCCCTTAATATACAGCAGCTGTGTTGCCCCCTTTAATATACAGCAGCTGTGTCGCCCCCTTAATATACAGCAGCTGTGTCACCCCCTTAATATACAGCAGCTGTGTCGCTCCCTTAACATACAGCTGTGTCGCCCCTTTAATATACAGCTGTGTCGCCCCTTTTATAAAAATCTGTGTCTCCCCTTTAATATACAGCAGCTGTGTCTCCCCTTAAATATACAGCTGTGTCTCCCCTTTAATATACAGCTGTGTCGCCCCCTTAATATACAGCAGCTGTGTCGCCCCTTTAATATACAGCAGCTGTGTCGCCCCTTTAATATACAGCTGTGTCGCCCCCTTAATATACAGCAGCTGTGTCGCCCCTTAATATACAGCAGCTGTGTCGCCCCTTTAATATACAGCAGTTGTGTTGCCCCCTTAATATACAGCTGTGTCGCCCCCTTAATATACAGCTGTGTCGCCCCCTTAATATACAGCAGCTGTGTCGCCCCCTTAATATACAGCAGCTGTGTCGCCCCTTTAATATACAGCAGCTGTGTCTCCCCTTTAATATACAGCTGTGTCGCCCCTTAATATACAGCAGCTGTGTCGCCCCTTTAATATACAGCAGTTGTGTCGCCCCTTTAATATACAGCTATGTCGCCCCCTTAATATACAGCAGCTGTGTCGCCCCCTTAATATACAGCAGCTGTGTCGCCCCCTTAATATACAGCAGCTGTGTCGCCCCTTTAATATACAGCAGTTGTGTTGCCCCCTTAATATACAGCTGTGTCGCCCCCTAAATATACAGCTGTGTCGCCCCCTTAATATACAGCAGCTGTGTCGCCCCCTTAATATACAGTAGCTGTGTCGCCCCTTTAATATACAGCAGCTGTGTCGCCCCTTTAATATACAGCTGTGTTGCCCCCTTAATATACAGCAGCTGTGTCGCCCCTTTAATATACAGCAGCTGTGTCGCCCCTTTAATATACAGCTGTGCCCCCTTAATATACAGCAGCTGTGTCGCCCCCTTAATATACAGCAGCTGTGTCGCCCCCTTAATATACAGCAGCTGTGTCGCCCCTTTAATATACAGCAGTTGTGTCGCCCCTTTAATATACAGCTATGTCGCCCCCTTAATATACAGCAGCTGTGTCGCCCCCTTAATATACAGCAGCTGTGTCGCCCCCTTAATATACAGCAGCTGTGTCGCCCCTTTAATATACAGCAGTTGTGTTGCCCCCTTAATATACAGCTGTGTCGCCCCCTAAATATACAGCTGTGTCGCCCCCTTAATATACAGCAGCTGTGTCGCCCCTTTAATATACAGCAGTTGTGTCGCCCCTTTAATATACAGCTATGTCGCCCCCTTAATATACAGCAGCTGTGTCGCCCCCTTAATATACAGCAGCTGTGTCGCCCCCTTAATATACAGCAGCTGTGTCGCCCCTTTAATATACAGCAGTTGTGTTGCCCCCTTAATATACAGCTGTGTCGCCCCCTAAATATACAGCTGTGTCGCCCCCTTAATATACAGCAGCTGTGTCGCCCCCTTAATATACAGTAGCTGTGTCGCCCCTTTAATATACAGCAGCTGTGTCGCCCCTTTAATATACAGCTGTGTTGCCCCCTTAATATACAGCAGCTGTGTCGCCCCTTTAATATACAGCAGCTGTGTCGCCCCTTTAATATACAGCTGTGCCCCCTTAATATACAGCAGCTGTGTCGCCCCCTTAATATACAGCAGCTGTGTCGCCCCCTTAATATACAGCAGCTGTGTCGCCCCTTTAATATACAGCAGTTGTGTTGCCCCCTTAATATACAGCTGTGTCGCCCCCTTAATATACAGCTGTGTCGCCCCCTTAATATACAGCAGCTGTGTCGCCCCCTTAATATACAGCAGCAGTGTCGCCCCTTTAATATACAGCAGCTGTGTCGCTCCCTTAATATACAGCAGCTGTGTCGCCCCCTTAATATACAGCAGCTGTGTCGCCCCCTTAATATACAGCAGCTGTGTCGCCCCTTTAATATACAGCAGCTGTGTCTCCCCTTTAATATACAGCTGTGTCGCCCCTTTAATATACAGCAGCTGTGTCGCCCCCTTAATATACAGCAGCTGTGTCGCCCCCTTAATATACAGCAGCTGTGTCGCCCCTTTAATATACAGCTGTGTCGCCCCCTTAATATACAGCAGCTGTGTCTCCCCTTTAATATACAGCTGTGTCGCCCCTTTAATATACAGCAGACTGTGTCGCCCCCTTATTATACAGCAGCTGTGTCGCCCCCTTAATATACAGCAGCTGTGTCGCCCCTTTAATATACAGCAGCTGTGTCGCCCCTTTAATATACAGCTGTGTCGCCCCCTTAATATACAGCAGCTGTGTCGCCCCCTTAATATACAGCAGCTGTGTCGCCCCTTTAATATACAGCAGCTGTGTCGCCCCTTTAATATACAGCTGTGTCGCCCCCTTAATATACAGCAGCTGTGTCGCCCCCTTAATATACAGCAGCTGTGTCGCCCCCTTAATATACAGCAGCTGTGTCGCCCCTTTAATATACAGCAGTTGTGTCGCCCCCTTAATATACAGCAGCTGTGTCGCCCCTTAATATACAGCAGCTGTGTCTCCCCTTTAATATACAGCTGTGTCGCCCCCTTAATATACAGCAGCTGTGTCGCCCCCTTAATATACAGCAGCTGTGTTGCCCCCTTAATATACAGCAGCTGTCGCCCCTTTAATATACAGCAGCTGTGTCGCCCCTTTAATATACAGCAGCTGTGTCGCCCCTTTAATATACAGCTGTGTCGAGTACAAAAGTACAAGAAAAATACATTTGTAATATCAAAATATTGTTATGCAAAAAGCCTTTTTAAGCAAAATAAATTTTCTACATGACAGGTAAAATTGTTTTATGTATTAATGTTGTTAATCAAATGTTTAAAACCATGTAAATAATTTAGCATGCAAATATTAGCCATTAATTATTTACTAAAACATTTTTTCCCCAAAATGCTGGCTGTGGGGTGAAGTTTGTCAGATGCCGTCTCAGTGTTTAACTCAGTGTTTGCATCCAAATATAGGAAATACTATTACAAATATGGTTATTACAGAAAAAAATAGCTTTTTTAGACTGTATTCGAGTATTTTAAATATGAAAGATTCATGAAAATGAGAATAATATGGGAAAGAATTAAAGACTTTGTGCATTAAGAAATAGGTTTTATTTTTATATTTTATTTATTTTTGTTTATTTATTTATTTATTTTGACATGACAGCTAACCAATCCATATTTCTATGGCCATGTGTTATTGCAGTTTTAGTTTTTCCTCTTCTCATTCTGGAGGACAAGAAAAGTGACACAGCAAACAGAACGCAGATGAGAAGATGGCAAACCTAAGCATTTATGAATATATTAATGCATTTGTAAGATTTACTGGCTTAAATTCACATTGACTACATTATTATGAAAAATTAAAAAGGTTTTAAAGACTGGGCATTTCGATGAATGAAGCCGGTCTAATGCACAGCAGCGGGTACTGCTCCTTTAAATCCACTCGAAGGCGAACATTCAGCTCATTTTATTCTTTTAAGCACCCTAGATGTGCGTCACGTAACGCATCACCTGAGAGCCTCCAGCCGAGACTTTAATGACAGCAGCTGGGTATTAACAAGTGTTGTCTGGTTGATTTACCAATTGATTTGGTTAAATGAGTTGATCGTGATGGTTTCTGAGACCTGTCGCTAGAGTTTAACACTCCAACACACAGGTCAGACAAACACAAACACTCGGACCCGCGACACAAAGAACGCCTGTTTGCACCATTAGCGCTGTAATGAATGTAACGGCATCTGGCTTTCTGGGAATCTCTCTGAAAAACCCATTTTAATTACACACAGTAATTAATGTTTTCTGCTGCACATCTTCCATGAACTCAAACAGAGGTTCAGGATGCCGTTTGCTCTTCCAGCATATACTGTATGAGCAGACGCTGGTCCAGAGATGGAGGATAAAGCCCTCATTTATATGAATGAGATTCTCCACCTACTGAGACGACATCAAAGACACGTGATGACCCACATACATAACAATTATTCTTATCCTATAGTTATCATATGGTTATTTCTTAAGCTTAGATATTCTCTTGGCTGATGAGTTCATGTAATCTGCTTAAAGAGTTTTGAAGACGTGAGCATAAAGTTTTCAGGCCCCGTAACTAAAGAAATTCACCCCGTTATCCCGAAGAGTTTCCTGATGGATCCTCTACACTGATATAGCTAGTGAGGTGGAGGTGTGCAAGGGCGGCTTTAGTGACTGTATGTACTCAGAGAATCGTTAAACTATTAGTTTAAAAGCACAATAAACTTTTACTGCAGCGGCGAGGCAATTAGAGTGTTAATTTGAGGAGAAATCATAAACCGCGTCCTCTATGGATGCTGCAATGTCAACATTATTTGCATTTGTCTCTTTAATGCTTTGCAATCTTTGGTCTGTCATCTGTGGAGCAGAAGAGGGTTAATTAACCGATTTTAATCCCATGAAGTTCTTGTTTACAGAGACCGCAGAAAACTTGGCAAAGAAAAGTGCTCAAGTAGTTTAGTGAAGGACGATGCAAACTTACAACAAGATAATTCTGTAATACGGCTGCCAACAGAAACTGAATGAAATTCAATTAAATCAGTTTTTTTTTTCCTCTGCGTACATACAAGTCATTAACAAACATTACGAAACAATCACAACTTTCAAATCTGATCATCCACATTCAAAGTATTATTTCACCAAGCTGCTATATGATTAGTATTACTAATGCTGATTGTTATTGTCAATAAATGTATCTTATGGAAATATCAATAAATAAACCTATTGTTTTATCATATAATATCATACAATAGTATTTAATAGTATTTTCTTCATTTGTTGTGGTGTTGGGCGCAGGCAATATTTGCACAAAAATTTTGAAATGTAATTAAAAGCACAAATTCTCCTTTTTCATATTTGAGTTTTACTAACTTAATAAGGGCCAGTTATTGCAAATGCAAATATTTCAACAACTGTCCATTAGAATATGGCCGAAATGAGGTATTTTTGTCACTCTGCTGTAGTTGTTCTACAAATGCGTGTTATATCACATGCAAACCTCTCACCCTGAGAAACTGAGGTGTCATTCTGAAGAAAGCGTGCGGTGTTTGTGTGGATCCGCAGCAGCGTCGACGAGCCTCCAGGGTCACTTATATCTGTTATTGAGAAAACTTAACAACACGTACAGAGACCGAGCTATGAAACAGGCCACGGGGAAACTGAATATGTGGAGGAAAGCAATAAATCTATCCAGAATCCAATTACAAAGCTTCATGTGCTTCTTCCATGCTCTCCGTATTCATTTCTCTTGTGTCCCGGTGTAAGGGATATAAGACAAATACGTTAAAGAAATAAATATGAAATATTTGTACAAACAGACACAAAATATAAGAGAAAACTTGCTTCTCCATTTGTTTGTGTTCACATCAGTTAAATATGATTAATGTCCTTCGTTTATTTGATCATACGTTCCACCGCAGCCGTTAAGAAGCACTTTGTTCTCTGAATTTTACATTTGAACTACTGTAGATTTGCATTTCTTGAAAGGAATATCGGCGCTCGTAAGGCATCAAAAGAGAAGTGTGAGGTTTAAGGTTTCAGGCGTCAGTGAAACGCTGCATGGAACTGAGTTTCCATCTACATTCCCAGAAAATAAGTATGCGAACCTTTGGATTTACCTGCATTCCTAAACAAATTGGTCATAAAAATCACAACAACAGAACAGAAGCTGCTTAAACGACACTCAATAATACGTCGTCATGTATTGTTTGAACACATTCCCATCGTTCAGTGTGGAAACAGGATGACTTCAAAACAGTCTGATCAAAGTGACTGCATTCACAAGCAGCATTACCTCAAAAAAAACAGGTGGCCATTTCGAAGATGCTTTCACTGAAAGTAAATTATAATAGGTTTTTGTCATCTCAATACTGAAGATCACTTAAGATTAGAAATGTTGACTTCATAAAGCTGGAAAGGGTTGCAGATGAACCTCGGTGGTCTTGACATTCGCAGTAAGACCAACACGATCTCAGGAGAGTTTTCAGGGGAATCTAAAGCACAGCAGTAGATCGGTCCTGACCTCAAAAGAGCGATTCACGCCAAACATCCAAGAACATTGCATCGTTTAAAGTGGTTTGTAAAGAGGAACGGTGCAGGACTGATTCGTTTGGTGGAGGTTATTGCTGCCGAAGCAGGATCAGCCTGTTATTACGATAAAGTTATTAAGGGTTCACATACTTTTTCCAGCCTGATCTGAGATTGTTTACACATTGTGTTCAATACAAAACCACATTCTCTGTGTTTTTTTGTTGTTTGTTTATGGTTTGGACTAGGAATCTTTTCTTTTTTTATTTCTAAAGCATTAAAGAAGAAAATTTAGTTTTCTAATCAGATTGCTTTTGTATTGATTGTGGATATCAGAGGAGGAGATAAGAATGTCAGACGAGACGACTGAGTTTTTGTGTGCAGAGACATTGGCAGCCGTCCATGATTAAATGAATGGTAAATTGGTGAAAGCAATTAATCAAGTTGGTCACGATACAGCTCATTATACAGTGTCAGGACTGCTGTCAAATCAATGCTAAAGAGTTCACTGGGGAATGTCACTTTCTATTATCTTAAACTCACACTAGTGGGATTTTGCTGATGTCTGATCTCATGCACATTCTCACAAGCAAACAAACCGGTTGTGCTATATTTTAAAGGGGTGGTTCAGTGTTTTTTTTTCTAGGCTTGATTGTGTTTTTGGGGCACAGTTTAGCATGTCTTAATGCTTCGTTTTTTTGAAAACGCTGTATTTTTCATATATTTTACCTTTATTCTACACCTCTGTTTCCACTGTCATATGAACGGCTCGTTTGACTTCCTGCTTCTATGAAGCCACTCCCTCCGAAATACGCAATGTGCTCAGATTGGTTAGTTGGCCCAGTGTATCGTGATTCGCTGAAGCGTCCGGAAATGCCACGCCCCTTACCATTCGTTGTTACGCGCTCCGGTGGAAATGTAAATAATGGAGTCTATATTGCTGTATCAAATTGAGCCGAATCAGACCCAGATGAAGAGGGTCAAGCAGAACCTCTGCAATTGTGGCTTTTAAAGTAAGTTTATGAATGGTATTTCATTTTTTTTATTTGTGTCAAAGTGTTTATATATGCTGTCACTGCTGTTTGTTTTATCCTGATTAAAGCTTTACTGTAGCCGAACACATGACTGAGTAGTCGCATTTTTGTAAAGGTAGCGTTTAATTTATAGCATGAACAACTGTTTGTCTATGAACATAGATGTTTGTTGGTGTTTGTAGAATATAGCTAACTGGCTAGCGAAGCAAAGTCTTTGTTTAGGTCCTTGATGCAACCATAAAATAGCAACTGAACTATATGTTTAAAAGACATGTACAAACAATAAAACGTACTTACAGTTTGAAGCCAATAAACAGCAGCTTCTGCTTTTAAAGTGGGAACTGCTTCATCTTTCAGTAAAAGCCTTTTTGCAAATCCAGCATTGAACTCACAGCATCCAGTGTAGAAAATATCACAGATATATATAATGGGTAGATATAATGGGTTACATTATCTTTTGACGCGTCGTGTCGCGCCGCTCGCGTCTGGTGTTCACAACTCTTACGCTTCCACATGCTGCGCCACATGGCCTCGCCCACTTTGTTGCGTGTTCCCGGGGGGGCGTGTTTTGCAGGGTTTATGATGTCACCAACCAGGGAAGAAGCTCGTTGTAGTCCTAACCGGTCATTTTTGTAGGCATTAAACTGCCATAACTTAAAAAGACAATATCTCTGTTTGCATTGAACTTTCAGCACTGTAACTTTGCAGATACTGTTTATGCTCAAGCAGCAACATTACACACTAACTAAAGTTAAAAAAGCGAAATCGCATTGAACCACCCCTTTAAGTCGTATTAGAGCTTTTTGTGTCACACCTGGTTTGATGATAACGATGGCAAATGCATTCATTGTTTTGTGGCACGCCGTATTTTGAATATGCACAAGCGCAAATGAGATTTAAGGGCTGTTCATTGGAAAATACTGCACAAGTCATGTGGACTACTTCAAAAGTTGTTTCTGGATCTTTTGGAGCTTGACATTAAATAGCATCTTTCGTGTTCTAAGGGAAGACAGTCACATGACATGATGTCATCTCGTGGTTGAACTAGACCTTTAAAAATGTAATATATCTTTTCAAATATGAAGGAAGTTGCCGTCGAAGAAAAAGGAAAGCTCGTGTCTCCCCAGTGGCTCATAAATGTACTGTAGGATGATGTACAGTTATGTAAAACATCTGCATTCGTCACACACGGCACACGTCACACGCCACCATTCACATCTGCTGCCATCACGCAGGGCATGTCTGCGCCGCTGGGAACATGCGCTGGGCAAAGGCAGAAATCTATCAGAGACTCCTGCTCAGAATCTAAAGAAGGAGCTTTAATCATTTTCCATGGGAAACGTTGGTTGCTAGGCTACAGGTCAGTCTTGAGAAATGACTTACACGAGAGCCGGTGATGGTGCAGTATATGTAATATTAAAGCAGGCTGTATGCTAATTTCCAGAGAATCGTGGCACTTCTTCACTTTGGCTTTCTGAAATATGGTAATTTGAGACAAGAGCAAACTGTAAACTTAATGGAAGCGCTTGGAGCCACTTCTTTTTCTTTAAAAGCTTTCAAAATGCACCATTGCCTATATTATTCACAAGTACCGTGTGGAATATGAAGATTTATGTGGTGTGTTCAAGCCTTATGAGAGTCCTTAAGAGAATGATGGAAAGTCAGTGTGTTTCTGTACAGCACGAGGCTAAACTGCCAGTTTCCGATACAAAAAATGCCTTTTTCAGAAGCATGTTTCCATCCACTGCGGTTAAAAAGCATCTCTTGTCTTTGCTCTCGGCCGCTCTGACTGACAGACGGTAAATAATTGACGAATAATGTTTTAGATTCATACAGGGAGAGCCTGCCTTATACCTCAACCTGACTGGGATAAAAATTTTAGCACGAAACATTGCGTTTTGGCTGAACAAGACATTGCTCTCAGAAGCAGAGACCTGGAGGGCTTTTCATTATTTCATACGTGAGCGATGTTTTAGTCGGCAGCCATTTGCACACAGTGGAAGCTCTAGTGTCTGGTTTTACTACCAGCACTTCAACCAATCTGCTACACAGACTCCATTTAAGTGTCATATTTTCATCTAAATGCTGATAGGGAAGAGGAGAGGTACGAGGAACGCAGATGCGAGTCCGTCTCACCCCTAAAGCTTTTGCAAATAAGGAATGCAAATGCAAAAGGCTTTGTTTGTGCGTGAGAATTGCATTTTCACCCCTGAAGTTCAATGAATTTAAAGGAGGTTTCGCCAGCACCGGCTGGGATGCGAGCAGCGGGTATTAATTCACATGTCCAAAAAAATGACAAAATAACCCAATATATCACCTAGTCGCCAAAGCATATTTGGTTGGTTAGTTTTCAGATACATTGGCTTTCTCTGTCTCTGCATGAGAGCTCTGCTGGAAGACGTGATGATTTGTCGTGCCGTTCTGATTTCTAGGTGTACATAATTGCATTTATTTTTCTCTCCGACTATTTTACTCAAGTGTTTCCAAAGTTTAACTGTAACATGATTTATATAAATAAACCAAAAACCATTTAAAAGTGAATGAGTGCTTTCCTGAAACTTTCAGGTAAGGTTGTAATGTAGCAATGCCCTAAAGAGAAAGCTGGTGAAATACATTGTTAAATGGAGAGTTTGGAATCAATTTTGGAATATTGCACAAAAATCACATCCGCATTGATGAGACTTTTATGGCGCTTGTTTGTCATTCCCCCCCCCCCCATTCACTTTCATTAACTCTTTCCCCGCCACTGACGGAATTTTCCATCATTTATAACACAACGCTTCCCCGCCATTGACAAAAATATCCAAGTGTGGGTATCTGCAGGTTAGAGTAATGGGCGTGCCGAAAGGTCGGGAGAAAGGTCTTTATCATTGGTCTGGAAAGCTGTCTGTTGGGCGCGGGGTAGGGTTAGGGGTTAGTTTCTGTTGTAGCAATTCACCTTTCAGCACGCCCATTACACCGATCTGCAGCTATCCCTGGGTGCGTTTCCCGAAAGCATCGTTGGTGAACCATGGTCGTAAGTCCCATTGAACTCTATTGGTAATGACGGAACTTGCGACCATAGTTCGCTTTGGGAAACGCACCCCCTGTCTCAAAACATCTGAGAAGCATCTCACTGCAACCTGCGGTGGACATCCAACCCGGCCCACATCCAAGTGTGACGTCAAAAGCCAGGCCCAAGCCGCCCTGCAGCCGATTCTTAAGATTTCATTGGTAGTGTCAATCACAGTACTGATAGCCTACACCAAACACTGATCCCTAAACCTTCCCGTCACTGTAACCAATGAAGTTACCTGCAGAGCGGGATCTCTGGTGAAGTGGTTTAGTTTGGAGTCACGTGGTGACGTATTGGACACGGGTGTGGCTTCTGAAGGGGGGGGTTAGATGTCCACCGCAGGCTGCAGCGAGCCCTACTTGAAACATCCAGCAATTCATGTTTTCACCATTATATGGAAGGGGGCGCTATTATGCATCATCTGAAAGAGTACAGAATCTCTGGATCAAAACACAGGTGAAGACGAAGCAGAAATATTGCTGATGCACATTGTAAAATAACTCAATCATCAGACATTCAACAGCATATAAATGAAAACTGCCTAACATTACTGACTGAAATGTTGAACCCATGAGGGTTTTGAGGGTGTTGATGGGCTACCTCTACTCCATCTGTGTTTTGATTCTCGTTCTGAACAAAGTCTTTAAAAAAAAACAACTTTTTTCTCATCTTTTTGTTCTTACCCAAACTTACCCAAATTCAAGTGTTGATTTAAAAAAAAAAAAAAAAAAAAGATTGCATGAAGCGTTTTATTTAAAAGCAGAGGCTCTGTTCTTTCTTTTGATATATTGCATGTTCAGCTGTTCCAAAGCCCCTTTCTGTGTTTTTCTTAAAAATGAGTTTATCTTCTCACCTTAATTTAGCCATCTCAATATCATAGACTATTAGACTGGAGCTCTTTAATATTTTTCAGCGTTTTTTGAGGCACATGAACCTTTTTCACATTCATTTTCATGTTTAGAAAAATAAGGACGGTTTATTTGAAGCTACTACAACAAGCATAATATACTCATTTGTCTTGTGAGTCACTGCAACACAGTCTACAGCCAGAAATCAACAGTTGTCATATTTTTCAGCAACATTCGCCCGATTCTCGTTCTACAAACACATTTGAACAGACACACGTACAGTATCATATTACTTTAAATGGTCCAACACTGGGTTAGTGGGTTGTCTATAGTTCTGAAGAAGTCTTGAACCTCTAAAAATCAAACTACAATAATACAAATGCCAACCAGGACAGACTCGTCCATTTACTGGTGCTAAAAGAGCTTATTTACAATCATCTTCGCAAAATAATTAATGGCCATTAATTGAACAACAAACTGATATATGCTAGCCATCACCCACCGAACGAATGAGCAAAACAGAACAAAACTCAACTTTTACTTGATTGTGCTTTTTAACCCACAAAACCACTTCGTTGCTGAAATGGAACATTTTCGTAGAGGCACCGAAAGAAGTGCGTGAACATCATAAGAACTTCTAAAGCTATTGACTAGGACCGGAAGTACAAACAGTATTTGTATTTATATATATATGTGTGTATTTATATATAAATTTATACAGTTCTGTTCCATGTCCAAACCTTTTATTATACGTTCTTTCTTCTGACGCTGTCTGCGAATCCCCATGCAAAGCCCTTACGAACGCAGAATCTGGCAAGCAAGTCCTTCCTCATCAGTGATAAACGAACACAAATAAACGGATGGATATGCACACAGAATGGTCTGGGTATTGACTCTAGAGTAGCTGGTGCTGGGTCAGTTACTGAAGAACTGCTGGAAAAGTCCGGATCTGAGACTAGTCTGGCTCTTGTACGCTTCCGTTGGCTCGTGGCTCAACTGTCCGTGAGATTCCGAGCGGTTAAACAGTTACTTCGGTCTTGCTCCCTGTGCGGTAGTGATGGTGATGCTGCTGGGGAACGTAGTGTAGCTGCTCCACCGTCTGCGTGCGGCGCGAGGCGAAGGCCTGCCTCTTGGAGGCCGTCTGGTTCATGGTAGAAGTGTTCTGTGGGGTGTTGTTTGAGGCACTGGGATGGGAGTGCATTTTTGTCATCTTATAGCGGTCCAGGACCGGCGTGGTGGGCATGAACACGTCCGTGTGCGATATGGCTCTGGACATGGACTTGTCGGAACTGTAGAACCCGGAGCGCTTGATGGACATCATCTTGTCGGGAGAGATCAGCGGATCTTGCGAGTAGAGGCGGTCTTGGGAGTAGAGGCGGTCCTGGGAATGCAGGCGTTCCTGAGAGTGAAGCCGGTCCTGCGCGTGGATGCGGTCCTGGGAGTAGTGGCGGTCCTGCGAGATGAGCCGCTCGTGCGAGCGCAGGCGCTCGGCCGATAGGAGCTGCTCGTCGGAGAGGATGCGTCCGCCGTACGGAGGCATGCCGTAGGGGGATATGGGGTAGTCGTCCGCGTGGCTGCGTTCGGGGGACAGCACGCGGTCCTGGGACATGGCCCTCTGAACTCTGCGGGGACGCTGGCGGGGCGCTTGCTGCTGCTGCTGCTGTTGCTGGGCCTGTTGCTGCTGCTGGCTGCTCTGAGACTCCTGGTTTATCTTGATCATGTGCAAAGGAAGAGTTCCTCGTGCCGCTAGGTCTGGAAGATGCCTCTTCCTGCTGTAGTAGTCGTCAACGTCCTTATCCGCTGTGTAAAAGCACAAGCAGTGTAAGTGTCAGAGTATTCAAGTCAACCTGAAACCAAAGGTTACTTGCCAGTGCATGTTCCTGGGGCTTCATTTATAAAATGCATTGGTGAGGAACGAATGTGGGCGTCCTGTACGTGGAGCTGATGTGCTTGTATATATTACACTTAGATGCACTTAGGAACAGTTTTTGTGCATTCAGACTTTTAGAAATCATTCATAGGAAGCTGTCGTTGGTTCACATTTAGGATCATCATATGCACGTCTTTTATAAATGAAGCCCCAGGTCTTACTGCTTTTGAAACAACTTTCCTTTTTGACTGGCTTTTCAACCATCTGGGTCCATTCTGATATATGAACGCTTTTCATTAATCAGTCTTCAATGGATAAAACCAAATCCCATCCTACTCTTTTCGCACTGAATATCTTTCACTTGGAAATAACATGGTTGCACTCAGCATTTAAACTACAGAGCAATGGTGATTGCCCAATCAGAATGGATATGTAATAAGATACTTTGAATCAGAGAGACTTTTTCTTTTGTCTAATGGATTCATGGTGCATCACAGCTCGAGAGCTTCAGGACACAAACACGTCCAGGATGGCGAGTGACTGTACTGTAACGCCCTGTGTGATTGGAACTGGAAATAATGAAATTATCCTCTGCTCGAGGTGGAATGAATACAATCGGGGGGAGCTGATGTCCTTGAGATCTCAGTTACACTTGATAGATTTCTCCACACATTTAGAGCTCAGTAATATCAAAGTCAATGCAATAAAGGAGTGTATCAAACAAAATTACAGCCACAAATCTTTCTTTAAGTGAGAATTAATCGAATAACTGTGATGAGAGGTTTGTGAAAAATAAAAAAAGTGCACAATAATTCACAGCCTGAGTAGTGGCAGTCATATTTGTGGGACATTTGAAACAGCATCTCTTGAGGGGATTAGATTCAGTTTGTTAGGAGATAAAAGAGCTCAATAGCACCATTTATCTCACACTCGCCGAAAGGACGAGCACTGTGTTATTTGGGGAAATTAATGGCACATAATCTGTTTATGGTGATTACAGATTCAATTAATCTTTCTTCATAAAGGAGTCTCCTTTTCAAGGTTTGTGGATATTAGCAAAATAAACATCTGAAGAGGAGGAGGAGGAGGAGGAGGAGGAGGAGGAAGATACTCGGGATGTTATTAACAGGAGTCTCCTGCATCCAACACGATCTGTCAGTGCAAAATTCCACCGAAGCTCCCAAAGAAACAGCTAAGCCTTTCGGCTACACCCTACAACAAATAACCTGCTTCAGAGGCTTATCTGAGATTCGATGGAGGCGCTGCCGCACAACAGTTTTAAGGAGGGTCTGCTGCCATGAATAGTTTAGTGTATGATTGCATGTTTTCACTGGTGGAGGCTTGGCGGACGTGGAAGAATTGCAGATGAGCGGGCCTGTCAGTTTCCCAGCCGCGGCCGGGTTCAGGGCCGGGAGAGATCTGGAGCGTTCTTTATGCAATTACACAAGCCTCAGGGGAATTTACTCTTCACTTAGGGAATATAATGAGCTGAGACCTTATTACACAGCAAAAGAACCTGCCACTAGCTGAATCAATACGATAGGGCTAAGGCCACGAGAAAGCTTTACTCAGTGATATCAGATTCAGATCGAACCCGTGCTAGCGGATAATCGCTGCCTGTTGAGGAAGAATACTAACATCCTGATCGGACGAAATGAAGGGTCTCATCGCCACGGCGAGCCATGACTCCCTCCGTTACATTACAGTTACATTTGCCTATGTAAAGTGATTTTACTCAACATATAGAAGCCGCAGCAAATATACAGTGTTTACAAAGACAGAGCCGGCACGAATGCATTTACACAGGACTCACGATGGCGGGAAACAATGTATCATGCTCGCATGTTGATTACTGATTAGCCTGCACAGCGGACAGAAAATAAGATGCTCTGATTGACTTGATGGAGTGGAAAAGAGTCCAACTGCCTTCCTAGGATCTGAAGGAGCCTCGTTCTTGAATGACTTTCCATCAAATGTGCATTGATAAAATGGTAAATCTTCCATACTAGCAGACCATCATTTGCCCTGATTTTTACAAATCTAGAAAAATCTGCAGAAATACAGTCCCTGAATGAACAATGTTTTCAGGATTTATTGTTCTAGGTTAATGCACATACTTTTTATCCATGTTAATTTATGTTCATTCATTATATATTATACAACTTGGAATGTAAAATGCCGCCCCCTTAAATCGCGTGCTCCCTGCCACACGAGCTGTCGACTATATTACAGCGCATTTACAAAGTTCACACAGCTAATATAACCCTCAAATGGATCTTTACAAGATGTTCGTCATGCATGCTGCATGCATGCTTCGAATTATGTGAGTAAAGTATTTATTTGGATGTTAAAGTTTTATTCTGAGTGAATTTGAGGCTGTCCTGTTGCTACACTGTTGGAGAGATTTATAAAGAATGAAGTTGTGTTTATGCATTATACAGACTGCAAGTGTTTAAAAATGAAAATAGTGACGGCTCTTGTCTCCGTGAATACAGTAAGAAACGATGGTAACTTTAACCACATTTAACAGTACATTAGCAACATGCTAACGAAACTTTTAGAAAGACAATTTACAAATATCACTAAAAATATTATGTTATCATGGATTATGTCAGTTATTATTGCTCCATCTGCCATTTTTCACTGTTGTTCTTGTTTACCTAGTCTGATGATTCGGCTGTGTGCAGCTCCAGACGTTACTGGCTGCCCTTGTCTAATGCCTTTTATAATGTTGGGAACATCATGGGCTGGCATTATGCAAATATTGGGGCGTACACCCCGACTGTTACGTAACAGTCGGTGTTATGTTGAGAGTTGCCTGTTCTTCGGAGGTCGTTTAAACAAATGAGATTTATATAAGAAGGAGGAAGCAATGGAGTTTGAGACTCACTGTATGTCATTTCCATGTACTGGACTCTTGTTATTTAACTATGCCAAGGTAAATTAAATTTTTGAATCAAGGGCACCTTTAATGAACATCAAACATCAAACTGAACGTTACTGTAGAGTGTTACAATAAATATGATTATAATTAAACTGGAAATGATTTGATACTCTACAGCTCACATTTTGGACTGTGAGATGCATGACGCCGTGACTCTGGGTCTCGTGGTTTCGCGACACTGTCACTGGCCCCGAGACCCCTACAGAAAGATCATTAGCAGAGCTGAGGACATTAGACTGACACATACTTAGTCTCTTGAGCGAGGAGTATTTGTTGAGGTCAGCTTTCACGGCAGATTCGTAGGAAGGGGGGAGATGAGAGAGACTCTGGAAGGAGCGAGAGAAGGACAGATCGTATGGCTCGGTCTGTGAGGTGAGGATACTGTTCATCCGGGTGCTCTCTGCGGGCAAGACAAAACAAACCATCTCATCTTTAACTGGGCACAGTCAAAATCACAAATTCATGCATCTCCATTGTAAAACGAAAGCTCTGTGTTCATGTCTCAGCACACACTTGACATGTTGGAAGACATTACTGTGTGGAGGGATGATGGGAACTTCTGCACTGGGATTTAGTGGCTATAAAAAGACAAGAGTCGCGGCGTCGCAGGCCAATCGGCCGTCTCATTGGGTGTGGTGACTGATGTGATGCGATGTGTGCCCGTCACGCCAGTCTGAGTCTGGCCAGGCCGAGGATCAAGCCCGGTTTATAAATAGGGCAGCGACTAGCGCAGCAGAATGAGGCTGAGACGCAACAACACTCCTGGGACGGACAGACGGACGGTGGGGAGATACAGAGGACGAGCAATGTTTACACAACTGCATTTGCATTTGCTCAGTACATGCATTGGGGTTCAGCTGTTTGTGGTGTGTGAAGTGGAAAACATTCATCTTCATTGGAGGGAGGGAGGAGGAGGAGGAGGAGGTGGAAGAGGAAAGATTAAGAATCAATGATGTTGCAAAGATAACTTACCATGCCTTAGAGATCTGTGAGCTGGTCAATTCAAGGGAAAAAGAACGCAGTTCAATAACAGCACTATGTGGAGAGAGCAAATGAAATAGAGTTGGGGACGGGATGCTTTGTTTTTTGGTGCTCTTGTAATGATGAAGCATCGTGAAATGACATTTTGGCTTTTTGTCGGAGTGACTAGTTGCACCAGCTGTAGGGAACAATGTCCAGACAACGTGAGGATTTTCACAGCTACGGTGTGGAGGAACCAGGCGAACAATGAAAACACGTGATGTGATGTCAGAGACGTGGCCTGAAGCGCGTGTGTACTGGTGTTCACCGGCGAGCCCTTCTGAAACCGGCTTCATTTACTCCACCAAACGCCATAGGATTCAAAGTGCGCTTCTGGACAATATAAGTGTAAATCATCATCATTTCTCGGTGTAAATGCATTCTAGTAACTTGCAATTACCAATGAAGACCAACAATAATGATTTTCTTTTTGATTATATAATAATGGATTATATAACAATGGCCTGGCCATGATAGGAAGACCAGGAAACCATCTTAGGCTCATTAAATGTTTCATTTGATTGATTGATTGATTGATTGATTGATATTTTCATAGTTCAGGTTGTACTTTAGCAATGCAAAGTCATCACAAAATGATAATGATTCATATATTGTCCCAAACCCCACCCTGCCTACAGCATTTCCAAACTTTTGGTGGACACTGTATATCCATCCAGACTACTGTTCAAAATATTTTTTTTGTTTAATGATTTTTTTAATGTTAAAGTTTCTTCTGCTCACCAAGGCTGTATTTATTTGATCAAAGACACAGTAAAATCTGTTAAATATTATTACAATTTAAATGATCTGTTCACTTTCAAATGGGAACTCACACTGCATCCCCTAGAGGGCGCTATGGGGAATGCCCCCGGCATGACCGGTGTCCGAAGCATGAGTCTAAACACAACAACTAAGTCCTTTAGGAAGTGTGTTAATTCATGTCAGCGCTATCTAACACCTGCTGACACACACGATATGTGCATTATTTGCATGGGCGAGAAGCATGCAAGCTCAGTCCTTGAGCGGGCTGTTTGTGTGCATTGTGAGCACTTTTCTATGAAGAAAATTTGCTCTCGGACAGTCATCTGTGTCTCATGGTTTAGAACCGTTTAGGAGGCGAGTAGGAGACTGAGGTCGTGGGGCTCACAGGTGCCACTTTCTAAAACTTTACATATGAACACGTCCAAAGACGACAGAAAAACATACGGAGACCATCAGCTTTTGTTTTTGCTCTGACAGCCGCAAGGTCACGGCAAACGCTGTGAGTGTGTTTTAGAAATCAGGAATGGTGAGAGAACATTGTGCTTGCTTCAGACAAGAAGAGGATGATGTATTTCACAGGTGCCCTTTTATACTCATGGTCGCACCAGCAGTGATGTTATAGACTGCCGCCTGCCAATGTCAAGTTCATTGTCATGTTTAGACTCCTGCTTCAGACACGGGTCATGCCAGAGGCATTCCCTGTAGTGCCCTCTAGGGGACGCAGCATCTCGTTCCCCTTCTCAGGGAACCATGGTTACATGAGTAACCTAAGATGTTTTCTATGTGAATTTATTCCTGTGATCAAAGTCTTCAGTGTCAAATGATCCTACAGAAATTATTTTAATATGCTGCTTTGCTGCTCAGGAAACATTTATGATTATTATCGATGTTGAAAACATTTGTGCTGCTTCATATTTCTGTGGAAAAAGTCATACATTTTATTTTTCAGGATTCTTTAATGAATAGAAAGTTCAAAGGAACAGCATTTATTTGAAATAGAATCTTGTGTAATGTTATAAATGTCTTTACTGTCAATTTAATGTGTCCTTGATGAATAAAATAATTTATTTCTATCAAAAAAAGAAAAAGAAAAGAAATCTTGCCAACCCCGGACTTCTGAACGGCAGTGTGTTATTGAACTCTGTGTAATGATAATGGAGGCCACTTTCCACCTCAGAGTTAGCTGTGAGATTTCTTCTTTCATAACTTTGACTATATTTCCTGTAATTAAATATGTATTTTTTGATAGTTGTGACCTTTGATTTCACAAAGAAATATATTTACTCTGAGGTGGAAACAGGGTTCCATATACATACATATTTAATATGTATGTGTGTGTCCATGTATTTCTATGTGTGTGTTAATTTATTAAAAACTATCAATTTTATATTAGCATATGTTAATAGACAAAACGCATATATTGTGCAGGCTCTTAAAGATTTGGACTGCAGGCCGAGACGACCCACCATGCTACACAAGTCATCATAAATCACAGCAATTTCTTTCCATGCAGTGCATTAGCTGCTCCGTGTGAATGCAGTAACAGGCTTTGTCATATAAACACAGATCCATTGGGGAGCCTTTGAAGCTTGTTGGGTGGGAAAGCGATCCATCTTTAGACTCCCATCCTCCACCAACCCCAGTCAGACTCGAGTGCTTCACCAACGGCAGTGATTTAATCAGTGCTAACGAGCTGAGCCGTTTCTGCTCACCAGTAAGAAGCTTTCCAGCCCCACGTTACAGCTGGAAGATCTAACCACCAGCCCGAGCGCTGCCCTTATTGCAAACATTAACTCAAATCAAGGTTCTTGTTTTTTTCCTTAATGGTGGTGATGATGATGAAGATGCCATTGAGCTGTTAGAACAAAATCAGTTGATCTTGTAGGCATGCGAACACAAATAATCACTCGACAATAAGATTATTCGTGTGAGATGGTGCTGTTAAATGAGGAATACGGTCCTTACCATTTTTAGGTGTTCGCGTTGGGCTACTGAGACCGAGATGGTTGTGATTATGTTGATGGGCTCCTGCAGAAAAAGCAATGACAAGTCTGATTTGGTTGCAAAATAAAGGCAAGCATGATCGATTATAATCCAGAGCGTGTGGGAAAAATGGCCTTTAGCAAAAAGGGAAGCACATTAATAACCATTGCAACATAAATTACAGGGCCAAGAGTACGTGGACCAGCAATATGTGCTTGTTTCAACAACATTAAATAGGGAGCTGATCCTAATTTGCTGCTATAACGGCTTCCACTCTTCTAAAGCATTCAGGTCTCACTAAACCATTTCTTGTGCCGTTGTCATGCTCAGATACAGAAGGATCCCATTTTACTGCATGATTTCATGCACCTGTTAGTAATGTGTGTGATCTGTTCATTAGGAGGTGACGTCCACATGCATTTGGCCATGTAATGTACATAAAGCACATGACAAAAGAAGCAGCAGCAGCAGCAAACAATGCATGTATAATCAACATTAGTGGTCGACCAATATTTATTATTTTATGCTAATGAAAAAATAAAAGTTCTTGTTGTTATTTAAACTCATTTACACAATATTTGCTCAAAATCACTGGCAAAATGCTTGAAAACAGTAAATATGTGTTACTGCGAAATGACCACTTTTGTTAATTGCCCACGCGCACACACACACACACACACACACAGTTACTGGATCTCAAAACATCCAAATGTCAGCGATGCAATGCTCTGTCACTCATCCACAGCTGCAGAGATGCAGAACGTGTCCTTTACTGAAGTGTTGGATGCGCTGCATATGACGATGAGCATTAGTTCACACGTTCATGTCACAGAGTTCATCATCATCATCGGGCACGTAATTCAAAAGTGTTGAGGCTGCTTCACCAGTTGACATTTCTATTTTCCCTCCTTTCAAGACCTCTATTACAGGACTAAAGTTGCTCTGCCATCAGTCTGTGTGTGTGTGTGTGTGTGTGTGTGTGGGAGGCAGATGCGGCTGGCAACGATCGCTCTGTGACGGCTGCGCTCGCTCATGACAGGCGGCGTGTGTCTTGCGAGGAGGCTGCGACGGACCACTGCAGATCCAGCGTGTGAAGACCATGGTGTGCTGAGCAGTGATGAATGGCAGCTATTCTGAGCTGGCAAAGATGGGCTCGTGATAAATGGATGAAAACTAGAGGGAGCACAGCGTTGTGCTCGTCTGGATATCTGCTGTTGTGCCTGTTTAAAAATGCATTAGAGTGACTAGTTTAACATCCATTTACATCTGTCATGGAGCTCAGATGAGTGAAGACCCCTGTTTCGATAGAATGGAGTCAATCGCTGCTGAGATAGGGACGTTTTTACCCAATAACTACGGCTCCCTGTTTACTTTACCTGTATATACAGTATTGATTTAGTAACAGAGCGTAACTTTTGACTACAACAGGGGTTTTCAACCTTTACAGACTCTCAGTCAATCTACAGTAAGAACACTTTACAATAATGTTCATTAATCACATAAAACATCATTAAACAACCACATTTCAATATAGGTTTGTAGAAAATATTTAATAATTTCAAAGAAAATCCTATATGTTTCTACTGTTCAAAAGTTTGGGGACGGTGAGATTGTTTTTGAAAGAGTCTCTTCTGCTCACCAAGGCATTTATTTGATCAAAAATACAGTAAAAATAGTGGAATATTATTATAATGTAAATCAGCTGTTTTCTATGTGAATATATAGTAAAGTGTAATTTATTTCTGTGATCAAAGCTGAATTTTCAGCATCATTACTCCAGTCTTCAGTGTCACATGATCCTTCAGAAATCATTCTGATATGATGATTTGCTGCTCAAGAAACATTTATGATTATTATCAATGTTCATATTTTTTGTGGAAACTGTGATAAAATTAATTTTTCAGTATTAGGGTCAGACGAATAGAAAATTCTTTGATGAACAGAAAGTTCAAAAGAACAGCATTTATTTGAAATAGAATCTTGTGTAACGTTATTAATGTCTTTACTGTCACTTTTGTGTCCTTGATGAATAAAAGTATTTTAAATACTCCCAAACAACCCCAAACTTTTGAACGGTGGCGTATTTGTTGTTTGAGCTCTTCTGGAAACGGGGAATCAAAGCAAGCCAAACCATGATTATGTTGTTATATTCTGACATGTTTCTTTTTAATTTCCAGCAGCAACACACAAGATTAAAAGCTGCAGGACTCTAGGATGAAAAATACTGAATTAGTCTGATGAACTCCTCTGCACCGTCTACAACTACTGATTAAAACTGACAAAGTAAAAGTTAAGGACCGCTTAGGAGGCCAACGCGTCCCAAAATGTCTCAGGTCCACTACATTCACAGCGGCACTGATAAGAGCTAGAGCTCAAAGCGCAGTCGTGAGTTCTAATTAATAAGAAGCATCGTCCAGTTCAATGATCCTGCTTTAATCTGGGGACCAATTAGCTGCTTTTGAGAAGGCGGTTAGTTGAAGTCTGGCTGCGGGGTGGAGGTCTGCGCTCTCAGCCGGTCACACTCCAGCGTTCGTCTCTCTCTCTCTCTCTCAGCATACGTGCCAATTTGGCCTCGTTCGGTCGGAGTCTCTCAGGTCATTTGGTCAACAAGAAGGGGCTCGAGTCGACTGCTCAGAACGTGTCGCAAGGTTAATGAAGAATCTCAACAGCTCTAGGAGAGTCTGAGCAGCACCATTCGAGGTCTTCATTGACATCAAACTCAATTAGCTGAAATTGTATCTTTTATTCCAGTACTTCTGCTGAGTTTTTGTCTCTAAACCAGACAGCAGGTTGTGTTGTCTGATTTATGACAACATAAAAGAACCCATAATACCTTTAATAGCTTGAAAGCTGACGATTTTAGAGAATTATTGTCATCTTGAGCCGTTCGGGGTGACATTAACAGCAGTGTGGTCGCTTTTAGAAGTCATAAGCTGTGCATCAGTTTTAATATCCACCCTGGTTGGTGATGAGATTTACTTTGTATGAATCAGACACCACAAATGTTGTTGATTTGGCCTTTTGAAAGCGAACCGGCAAACCGACGCCAGTGCCTACAGCTGATGAATCGTCGCTTTGCACACACTCCTGTTTCACATCTAATATAACCTGACAACAACAACACTCGTCCCAGTTTGCATAGTAATGTCCAGATGGCCAAGCAATGATTCAGTAATTTGACATTTCTCCTGCATTTCCTCCAGAGAATGAAATGTATCCTCATCATCAAAAGGGGAGGCTGTCGTCGTGGTGTTTACACGAGAACTCTGTGGGCGCGTTTCATTTTACAGTATCTTGAGACTCGTCCAGGATTAGAGCAAAAGTAGCTTACGACAAATCAGTGTGCTTTATAATAATTCTGTCGATAAAATCCAGTAACATGATACGTCTCACGAGATGTGATATTAAATGATCCCAACATAGCTGAAACCTGGAATAAAAAGTTCATTTTTAACATTTCCTGTAATTGTGGACATTGAAATCAAATCAAAAATTTATTGCAAAAGCAAGAAGCAGCAAGTAAACAAGGTCATGCGAGAACATGTGCGTGAACAGCTGTGTCGCCTCTGGTGCTCGTTCCCTCGCGCCTCATCCGGTCCGGCCCTGTCGGGAATCACGCCTCCTCCGTGAACACATCCTGCCAAACCTCAGGTCAGCAAGCTCATCCTATAGCAAAGCCAAATACGTCTGCTTGTTTGAGTTCCTTTGTTAAAGTGTCTGGCTTCACATGACAGAAAACCCAATCGTCCCTGATTAAAAAAACTGATGAGAGCGGAGCGTAGTCTGGAGAAGCCGCTCGGGATGCTGCTCAGACTAACGAGGGGCCGGAAGGGATTGAGACACGAGCACCACGACACGTTTCCTTCCAGAGCTGCTTATGCACCTGTTCAGAGTGACATTGCTATAGCAAACAGGCACTAATGATATAGTCGTGTGGGGGACGAGGTCCGGCCCCGTTGAATCCAATTCGCTTGCCCTTCTCCTGTTTTTGACAAAGGCAGAGCCGGAAAGCCACTGGGGTTTGGCATTTAACCACTGACAAAAACGGTTAACATTTAATTGTGAAATGTCACGGTAGTCCTACATGTATGAGAATGCCGTTCCCCAAGGTTAGACCTGTTGTGTGGAGCTGTTTTGTCATTGAGCTTCTTCAGCAGAGAGTTCTTTATCATTAACTGTGGATTTTTGGACTCGGTTACCTTCGGCTCTCGATGCGAAATAAATAAACGCTGTGTATTTGCTTTTAAAGAGCCGTGCCGCGCTGACAAATACATTCTGATAGAGTGACTATACAGCTTCTCTCTTGGGATAAGATGGAAAAGCACTGGATCATTTAGCAACATCACAGACATTCCAGTAATTTCATGGACACTGACCCAGACACGTTCGCTCCATACTAAACAGCATGCTGGAGACCTAGAGCATTTCAAATGTGTTTTATTTAGTTTTTCTCTCATAAATGAACCTCACAAGAGAAATAACACAAAGAAAACATGTACAAACACAGAAAAAGACCCTCGTTGGCTTGCACATACCAGGTTCGGGGATGCCGGCAGAAGATCTTCCTTTCGCGAGGAGCATCATCACGTCGCTCACAGAGATAAGCACAGATTTTTCTGATGTCTTCTTTAATTAATAAGAAGTAACATCATTCAAAACTGTCTTTATCCCTGCGCTAGCATGTGTGCTCCTCTGTCTGTCGAAGGCACTCTGAGTCCGAAGCAATGGAGGAACAGAGAATCCAGAGGAACAAAGACACTACAGGGGTGCAGGAGAAGCAGGAGAAGAATGCAAGAAAGCATCTAATCAACCATCGTCCACAGGGCTACATGGTGAGGAGTGACTTACACAGACGTACACATCCACCACAAACACAGACAGAGGCCGAGGGAAGAAACACACTCAACTACACAGAAGCAGCGTTCCTACCATGATGACTCTGAGACCGAACCGGCCAGTGCTTCTCCCCTGGAAGACACAACCAGGCAGAGTGAACACAGTGAGTGAACCATCAGATATCTGCAATGCCATCAAAGCAAAGGGGAGGCTATAGCATTCATTAGAAAAAACCATGTTCTGCTTCTGCTCGGCGAACAATGGCTTCAGACCAAATTAATTAGGATGGAGTGAATCATCACGGCATTTCGCAAGAGAGAATGCCTGAAAGATACGCGTCACTCGGATGAATGTGTCTCCAAATGCGCTGCAATTATTTGCTGTGAACATTTGAATAACTTTGGGGGGAAGAAAAGTAAAAAAAACAAAACAAAATAACTGTGCATTCGTAACAAACATCATTTGCTTTTCATGCTCTGGACACACTTTTTCACCCGAAACCAACAAATACAAAGCTGGTTGTTTATGACTGAAATGTTTTTATTGTTCTCCGTCTCTTTGTACAGTTCTCATTTCTGAGAGGCCTGTAATCTGCTCTCTGCCCACGGCAGGATAATCGTTGACTTCGGTACTCACTGTGAGACGCATCAAATCTGAGGTGGAGAAATTCAATTTCTGACTTACAGTCCTGTTATCCTCATCCACATGCAATATAACTGATTATACATCAAATCCAAGGCGGCTTGATCTCTCGAAAGACCTCGAGTTCTTTCACAGCTTTGAGCTTCACCAACACCATCCCTTCTAGTGATTAATAACGATCGAGAGACAGAAAGAGAGAAGCTCCAGAAAGGAAGGAGATGAAAAGATGCTATGAAGTGGCAAACAGTAATGTGCCGTGAGGTGTAGCGCTTTGATCCGTCATTATTGATTACATATATCAGCTTTTTTTCACCCATCATCCTGGTGGAACAGCTCACTTTGACGGACCTTCTGCATTGGTTGGATACTGGGAATAATGCAAGTAGTTTGTTGTGTTTTTCTTGTCATGTAGATGAGTTTGATGCTCTGTTAGGTGTAAAAGTACTGACAGAACTGCTAAGCCATGTAAGCACAATAATTAATTAATAATGACAAATGCTGCTGCTGCTTTAATCGCTTACATATCATTTTTGTGTTATTTTTATTGGAACTGCGGGGAATGGATGATCTGGTAAAGTTGGTAAACCAGTTTTATTGTGCACAGCTCAATATGTCAAAGCATGTGCATTAACACCACGCCACAAACTCAGTTTCACGGTAAGAATGGACACAACTACCATCCTTCTGCAAATATGGTGTATAACAGCAAACAAACGTGAGCTGGAGACTGATGTTTCTGCAGCTCTGTTTACAAACATACCCATAAGACCCAATTCAATCAAAAGTGTGTTTCACGATATCATATGATACTTTATTGTCAGAACAAGTCTGAAATCAGTATGTTTCTATGTTTGCAACAATCAACATCTCTTACACGACATCACTTAATACACACACTCAAAAAACAAAACAAAAAAACAAAACATGGTGTCTCGGCTGACCTGTATCAGACCTGTCCGACACCTTCAGAGACCGCAGAGACGCTGTCAGACCGGAGCTGCAGCAGACGAGAGAGACGAGAGCCACTAACATGCTGACGCTCACACCACACTCATTCTGACTCAACCTCAGCAGTCCATGTTCACAGAGATTTTCATTTAGATTGTGACCACGAGTAAACAGGCCTACAAGAGCTCTGCGGGAGTTGTTTGCTTTTCATATGAACAGGTCGCAGCGTGCTGGAGTCTTCTGAATGGGATCAATGAGGTCAAACAGGATGGAGAATTATGGCCAATGAGTTTACATGGATTTACTGGATAATGACTTGTTGGGCACTAATCACTGGAATGGAGATATATATACAGTGGGCTCCCTTCGTAAATATGACCAAATTTCTTCTTAGTCTTTCAGAAAATCTAACCTTTAATTGAAGTTAATTTACATGTAATTATATGTATAATTTTATTTAATTATATGTGTGGAATAAATGAAATAAATTCATTTTTCTCCAAAATATGTGAGCCAAAATTATTGGCACCCCTACAAATTCTGAGTGAAAATCTAACTGAAGTACATTCCCATTATTTATGTGTTTTTAAGTTGACCTTAGTGACCAGGAACACCTGATAAGTCATGACTTCCTGTTTCACTGGCCTCTAAATATGAAGTGACACACAGGCCAAACTCATTTAGTCATCCATCACTATGAGAAATGATGTGTGACAAAAGCTGCGCAAATCATGAAATGGCTATAATATAACTGCTGAAATACTCATTTCCAATATCTGGGAAATGATAAAGAGGTTAAACTCAACTGGAGAAGAGAAGATGTGTGTCTTTATTAGCCCCAGATGCACCGAGGATGTTTGAGTCGCCGAACAAACTGTGAGGATCAAAGCTGGAGAACTGCAGATGCTAGAGCTGGGTCTTCAGCTCAGAAAGCCTCCAAAACTGTGATCAGACCTCACCTATATAACCACAACATGTTTGGGAAAGTTGCAATAAAAAAGCCTTAGGTGAATAAAACAGCAACTCATCTCAAACCTACAGTTTGACATGCTGGGTTAAAAACAACCCAAGTTGGGTTGAAAGTGGACAAACCCAGTGATTGGGTTAAATGTTTGTCCAACCTGCTGGGTAGTTTTATTTAACTCAACTATTGTTTAAAAATTACTATTTGTCTGGCTTAAAATGAACCCAAAATAGGTTAGAAATTAAAACTCAGACACATAATTACTAGAGGCAACAATTATCAAAAGCTGATCATTTATTAATAAGCAATTTAATAAATGTTTATTGTTTAATTATTATGCTTATTAATGTTCATTAATTAAACATATTAATAACTGTTCATTTTAAGCAAGTAATACAGTGATTTTTAAACAATAGTTGAGTTAAATAAAACTACCCAGCAGGTTGGGCAAACATTTAACCCAACTGCTGGGTTAAAACAATCAATTTGCTGGGTTAAAACAACCCATTCGCTGGGTTTGTCCATTTTCAACCCAGCTTGGGTTGTTTTTAACCCAGCATTTTTGAAGGTGTATGATGGAGGATCTTTAATGCTGCGGGGCTCATTTTCTTCCGAAGATCCTGGATCTGTTCGGGATACACAGTATCATAAATTCCATCAAGTACCAGCAGATATTAAATCAACACCTGACTGACTTTTGTATTATAGCCTATCTATGTATAATACACTATTTATTTATTTATTTATTTATTTGACAGGGACATTGCACAATACATATATACAGACTAGAGATAGCTACAAGCTAATTTTCATCTGTTGTCCCTGAGCAGAGGCAAAGTAACAGCAGGTTAACAGCCTATCACATAAAATCACCATGTATAAAATCTAAAATACAGACAAACAACACATCCAACATTAACGGATCAATGTACATGTTTTACACACACTTTTATTCTGCATCACCTCAAAAGATAATCTTCTGATATTATCATGCGATTGAAGCTGTGACAAACAGACCTGCCTTACAAATAGAAAACAGAACATAACATTATCAAGTAAATAATAAAATAAATTGCATTTATTTATTTTAACATTTGAAAGTTTACCATCGTGTAACAGAATCCTTATAACATATAACATATATATCCGTATAACAAAAATACGACACTAGAGTGACTCTGAATACAGATCTACTTTATACTGATGTGTCCTTATTAGAGTGTTATATAACGGATTTTCATGATAGAAATTTCCTTTCTCTCTTTTTTTTAAATGTTATTGCTTTCCTTGACTTTTTCAGGCCTGGAAATTACAATTTTACCATTCCCAGATATTTTCAGTTTTTCAGTGATCACAGGAACATTACAGACACAGATTCTGATCTGACTCCTTGTGTTTCATACGCTGATCTGTGCTCGGAGAATCCGCCGCTGACCCACTTCTGAGAGTTCAAGGCTTAGAAACACTGAGAACTGCAGTTTTTCTCTCGGCCAGTCGCGCAAGAAAATATGTTGATGTTAGACGCCTGTTTACCCTGAAGGACAAAAGTGTTTAAGAGTAACATGCATAAACACACTGACGGTTTGTCCACTGGAGTGACTTTATCACCGTTAAAAAGTAAACAGTCACAATCTCTGGCTCTTTGAGAGCGCAGAAACACGCCGCTGCCGCCGTCTGTGGAGAACGAAGCCTCGCCGCAGCCAGTTAAAGAAACGCAGCTTGTTATTTATGAGCTTTCTTTGTCTCTGCATCGTCGTCCTAAGCATCTAAAATCAACACTTGCTGCGATAAGCACTCGGGTGGAGTAATAACTCACATTAATTAAAGATCCTGGGCAGCGGCTCGCGTCGGAGGGGGCCCTTTGTTTCCCGGCGCAGAGACACGCCGCCATTAACATATTAACTAATCAAATCGATCGGTATATCCGGTGTTCCCGTAACCGTACGTATGATTATAAATCTCTGATATTATGGTGAGTCTGTTCTGTTCATTCATTCAGCTAGGGCAGCGGTTTATTTGTCAGGTAAGCCCGCGTTTGACTGGACGAGGTTTCTGCATCAGCACAGAAGAGCCGTTTCTAGACAGCAGATCGAGTCTCTGGCCTCCAGGAATTTAAATAGGATCTTGTGTTGTGATGATTCATTGTAGTCAGTAAAGCACAGTGTGAATCCTGCCTGATCCTTCTGCATAATAAACACCAGCAGTTTAATTGGGCTCGTTTGCTGATGTACTCTCAGTATAGTGCAGATTTGATATATGAACTATGTAGATTTTGTTTGCAGAAATGTTTTCCGTTTTTAATGAATATGTGCATGTCAAGAGAGTGTGACGATCCGAAGCTCATCTGAAAGAAACGCACCAGCAAACTCGTTTCATTCATCCGTATTTTGAATGAAAATATATGGTGATAGAAGCTACTTTCCATGAATAGGGCCTGAAAATCTCTCAGAATTAAGGATTTTTGTCTCAAGCCTTTGCCGCTTTTGTTTCAAAATCTAAATGTGACCTCAAATCTCATCACTGTAATGAATAGAAAATGGAAAATAGTATAAATCAACAATAATAAAAAAAAAAACATAAAGATAACACTTTATTTCCATGGTCCACTTTAGACATTCTACTGACTGTAAGTTACTAACCCTAATCTAAGTTACTTATCTAAGTTAGTATTAGTATTATTAACCCTAATCTAAGTTACTTATAGTTAGGGTTATGTCTAAAGCAGACCATCAAAATAAAGTGTAACCAACATAAATTCAAGAATAAATGCAGTAATAATAATAACTGTAGATGAGTACAACATAGGCGACCATGATTTTTGCTACACATTAAAAAATGCTGGGTTAAAAACAACCCAAGTTGGGTTGAAAATAGACAAACCCAGCAGTTGGGTTAAATGTTTGCTTAACCTGCTGGGTAGTTTTATTTAACTCAGCTATTGTTTAAAAATTACTGTATTTCTTGCTTAAAATGAACCCAAAATATGTTGGAAATGAACATTTATTAATATGTTTAATAAATGAACATGTATTAATAAGTTTAATGAATAATAATTAAACAATAAACATCTTTGATTATTGTTGTTTTCTCTAGTAATTATGTGTCTGAGTTTTAATTTCCAACCTATTTTGGGTTCATTTTAAGCCAGTCATATAGTCATTTTTAAACAATAGTTCAATAAAACTGTCCAGCTTGTTGGGTCAAACATTTAACCCAATCGCTGGGTTTGTCCATATTTAACCCAACTTGGGTTGTTTTTAACCCAGCATTTTTTAGAGTGTAAAATATCTTCTGATTCATCATTGTACAGTGACAGTATCAGTAATATTGATGTGCATATGGGTATTACAGTCCTAAATATTGATAACAGAATATAAGATAATATTGTTTAAATATAAAAACAAAACAAAAAAGTACTGTGGCATCAGCAATGATTAGTCATATACTGTACCATAATATCTACATGGTGCTTCAATAAACTTCAACTAATGCTATGATATTAACATGAACAATGTCTAATAAATATTTTGGTAGCACTTTATTGTACAGTCACGTTCCTCTTGTACATACTATGAACTGATTACATTAATTACAATAACTGAGTAATAACTAGGTACTAGCCCTGAACCTGACCTTAACTCCTGTAGTTACCTGACATTACCCAGTGTTTTCTCAGGTAAGTACACTGTAAGTACACAAACTGTAAAATAAAGTGTAACTGATATTTTATAATAGGTTTATAATATTTTCTTGTAGGTGACGGAGATCACAGTGACACTATATTGTTTTTAGAGTTTCTTTACAGCAGAACTGAACTCTGTTTGCATCATTGAATCATTTTTCTTGTTTATCACTGTTTCAACACAATTTCTATTTTATAAAGTGCAATAGAAATGAAGCTGACTTGACGTTGACCTGATGTGACGAATGGAAAGATCCTATGCATGGAAAGTATCAGAGAGACAGAAGAAGAAAAGAGTGGAAGAAGAGAAATAAACTCAGCGTAATGTGAGATCAGGACTTTCTCTCCACCATCAAATGTACAAAAGTGTTTTTAATTCCAGGAATCAGAGGCTTTGGCTTGTTGACACTCATTATAGAGGGAAAGAGGGATGAAACGATACTTCTGATCATGAACGTCATTCCTCTGCTCGTTTCTGATTTATACCTGCTGAACTGATTCTCAAGGCAAGTCACGATCAGAAAACCAAACGATCATCACATCTGACCATCATCCATCAGCCGGCATCAGTTATGAGACGAGCATGTCATTGAGATATGAGAGGCAAATAAATGTGTGTCTTTGCTTAAGGGTCTGAAAAATGTCCTAACCTCTCTCCTTTTCTCTGATCCGAGAGCTGTTGCCATGCGAAACTGAGAGAAGATTCAAAGATCTTTCTTTCTTTGTGTAATGTTCAGTGAAAAAAAAACATCAAACAAAAACTCACAAATTTAATTATCATCTGTCTTAGAGATTTAGGCTTGCGATGTCACGTCTTGAGAGGAACGAGTTCATGAATAAGAATTTGTTTCTATAATAGAAGGGAAAATCAAATTAAAATCTTGACATATTCACCAGGAGATGCAATTTTCCCATTTCAGATGGCCTTTATATGAACAAAAGAGACAAGACAGAAGACGAGGTTAAGCGCTTTCACTTGTGGCGGACACTTCAACACCTCTATATCTCTGTCAGTAGCTCTAGTTCTGTTTTCTGCTGTTGTTTGTGCAGGCGTGTGCGCTCGCACCGCATTAACCAGGGCTGGACGATATACAGGACAGGGTTATGAATCGGCTTCAGGAACTGGAACTGGGATTGTAATTGGAATGACAGGAAGAGGAATCGACTAAATTCAACACAATGTGGGAAATGAAGTGTTCAGTGCCGCTGCTGCTTCATTTACACGCGGCTTATGAGTGTGATAAGAAACAACTCTGAGAAAAAACAAGCAAACGTGATTAAAAACACTCTGACACCTTCACACACACTCTTACGTTCCTGTAAACATGTCTGCAGACACACACACACACACACACACAGAGAGAGAGACAGCTTTGCTCTTATGTAAGTAAGATAAAATGCTGCTCTAAAAACCATGAGACAGGAAGCAGCAGAGGAAGTCAAAGCAATAATTTAGATAATGAAAACAATAAAAACAGCCAAACCATGACAATAGAAATCAGGCTGCAAAAGATAAACTGTCGACTTAAACAGCCGTGAATAGAGCAGATACTCTGAAAGGGGAAATTAAAAAATAAATTGCACTACATTTGGACTCTCTCGTTGTAATTATGACTCATAAAGTTAAATATATAAACATGCTTTCACTCTTTAAAGGGTCTAATTCATTGTTCATGAAGAATGTGAGTCAGACAGATGGAGGTGTTTAAGAATTAATGAAAGGCATTTTGAATTTCTAACACTGATTGGGTTCTTCGGTCAAAAGTGGGCACTAATCTACCTGAAGACGGTTTGTCAACACTACATTTCAACATATTTCATATCTGACAATGCAGTTTTTAATCTTGCTTCTTTACCAAAAACATGGAGAACATGAAGAGTACTAGAGTAAACAAAGTCTATCAACAGAGTGGCTGGAGAGACAAAAACCGGCAACCGTTTGGTAAATTTGGTGTATTTTAAGGCTCCGTGCCTCTTAATGATCACTGTCACGATTCCAATGATCTGATAGTCATTATATTTTCATGCTTGGTAATGGAGAGGAAGCATGTCAATCAATACCTGAAAACATCCATATGGACTCCATGGAAACCAGAGACTCCTATTGACGTGCGAGTCAGCGGAGAAACACCGACCGCTGCTTCTGGACGCGGCGGACGAGCGTCGTCGTAATGAACGCTTGAACAATATCATTACCTTCACACGCTGAGATGAGGGAGAGAGAAAAGCAAAATCTTCAAATAAATCATAATGAGCTCAAAGGCCAAGAGCAAATCTATGAAATTAATCTTCAAGACACTGCAGGTAATTTGTTTTGAAAGGTGCAATCTCAGTCAGAGAGTGGAGCATATTAGATAATAAGATTGTGATGGCGCGCGCCGTAAATAAATACATCTGGACGAGCACACGAATGTGGAAAAGGGCAAGCTGAAAGATGAGAGGAGAGATGCTGAAAAGCTCTTTTGTCTGCAGCTGAAGGACGGAGAAACACCTGCTGCTTCAGAAACATCACAATCCTCACACATTCATGCAGACAGAAGCACTTCAGCTCTCACATCAGCTTAGAAAGAGGATTCAATTTATTTATTTTCATTCCTAAAAATGATTCATCAAGTTGTCCAGCCGGACATGTTGGCTAAATAGGCATGATATTACTGCCAGCATTTAATACAAACGTTCAGCTGTAGACGGTGGGATTTCCATTAAAATTGTTGCCACATTTTTACATTAGTAGTTGGATAACTCGTGACTTGTCTAGTCGGTCGAGACACTTTTGCACAACTGATGGCATCACTGTTTTCAGCTGAACTGAACTCATTCGATAATGAATTGAATTATTGAACAGATCTGAATCAACACTGACACTTCTGAAGTCTCATTATTTTCCTGTTTTTCACTGTGAAGCTGCTTTGAAACAATCTCTAATGTAGCAAGAGCTACAGAAATAAAGCTTGACATTTAGGAAGCTAGAGTAAAAGGTCCCCAATTAAATATCGTCCTTTAAAAATCGATTGTGATAGCTTCATACAAACTTCATGGTGAATCTTTATTAGAATAAATTAGACCACATTAAAATGAGCAAAAGGACTCTTCATGCTAAACAAGGAACCAAGGAACTGATACGTATTATTCACCGTAAACGGTCCAGAGTTCTTGTAAGAAACTTCTCTCAGAACTTTCCGGATCCGCAGCATCATCCAGCGCTCACCTCTCCCTCGGGCTCCTGATAACCCGTGCGTGACTGACTTCACCGGCTTTAATTAAACGTTTTCATGCTTGCCTCCACTGCTGTATCTCTAACAGAAATCTGGCTTGGTGAAACTCGAGGGCTGCAGATAGGATTCTGACAAAGCCGTCGCGCCGCGCCGTGAGACGGCAGGATCTCGCGCTTTGAGCCGTTCATCAGAAGGTTAATGTAATTATATTAAATGATGATTACACTCGTACCGTTCCGTCTCCAGGAGATGAGTTCCAGATACGTGTTCGGCATTCGCACTTAGTTAGCGCAAGCTGTTCGGACCTGAAACCAGATCATACATTACACTTAATGTGCGAGTGATAAAATTGACATTGCATGGGTTAATATACTTGGAAATTAATCTTGTATTCCTTAATTGTGCTTTGCTGATTTTTCTCTCAGTATTATTTCTTGTTTTGTCATTATTCACAATAACTGTAGCCCAGAGCTTCAAAGCAGTGTGAAAAACAGAAAAAAAAGAGGTTTCGCAACATTTTGATGTCTGTACCTGTGATTACACACATTCGGTGTGCTGTCGCCGCTCTCAGAGGGAGGCAGGATCCGTTCCAGAGGATTTTAAAGGAGACAGACACAATATTAATAGCGCAGCGGCACGGCACTCGCAGGAAGCTCATCAGTTCAGCGTCGAATGAGACGTGAAGCATCAAACACGTGTTCGACTGCACCGGTATGAGAGAGAGAAAAGTACTCTATTCAACTCTCTGAGAATGCAAAGTTGTTGTGGATGTGTCAATCTCTGAAAGCCACCATGAAATCAGGAATTTTTTATGGAATATTGCAGTGTTTATTATAAATAATTTATCGGTGCACATCATTATTGTTTTAAATTCATGTTCCTGGTAATCTTGAATCAGTATATCTTCCTCTTGCAGCATCTCTCCTCTTCTCTGATGACGAGGGCGGGGCAACCTGTCACTCACATGAGATCCACCAACAGCAAACCACAACCATCCAATCAATTCCCCACAGACTAAATCAAGCCCCGCCCCACATTTGTTCTCGTTTGAGAAGCGTTTCACTCGGATATACAGAAGAAAAGACCAACACTTCCAAACTGATCATTTACAAATGTGCACTTTTTAATAATGCAAATAATGTTAAAGTGCTAATAAATGCATTGTGCCATCTGAAGTTATATAAATGAAAATTAAGTTTAATTCAGCATTTCTAGTTTTTGGTGGATAATTTAAAAAAGAAATCCACTTTTAAATTAACAGCACTGTCCAAAAGAGCATTTCAATACTTATTAATAATCCATTATGTAAACTAAAATCTAAAAATAAAGAGTAAAGAATAAAGACAAAACGCTAGTTTTCATTACCATACATTTAGCTTTCATCAAAATGTGCTTATCTGCTAATACAAGGACAATCTGGAAACACAGGCCTAAAAAAAGACATCTTCATGATGAAAGAAAGAGAAAAAACAACATAAAATGCTACAGACACAAATGGCACTTGTTTTGTATAAATTACCCATTCATTTACAATCCACATTACATGCTCATACTGACATTCATGTGTTTCTCTTTGTAAGTATTACTCTCTCTCTCTCTCTCTCTCTCTCTCTCTCTCTCTCTCTCTCTCTCTCTCTCTCTCTCTCTCTCGGAAACATCGATTCTGTTGCCAATTGTTAAATTTCCTTTTAGGCCAAGCGAAAATGGCAATTTATTATACTTTGAAAATTAAGATTGAACAGAATTTAAATAGTAATCTACAAACTGTGTTTTTTAACCTAGTGAAATCTAGGATTCTGCTTGACTTTCGGTATTATAAAGCTATGGGAGATCTGATGCGTTTTGTAATGGAGTTACAGAGGGGCTCTGTGTGAAATTACTGATGCGAATTTAGAGTTTACAATTTTTATATTAATGTGTGTTTATTTTGTTTTGTTTTTAAAATGATTTTTGTGCGTATAAAGTAGGAATTGATTGTTTTATGTTGTTGAAAACTGTAATAAAGATGTGTTGAAATTCAGATTCTCTCGGTCACGGTGTTTGGGAGGCGAGGAAAGCACTCGAGGGATGCGGTCTGACATCTACACATCCACCCACAGACGCTCTCAGATGTCTGCATTCTTCTCCATTTTGTTCAGAAGATTACTGCACAAGTTTAGCTTTAAAATGTGTGCTGGAATAATAACTCCGAATCAAGGTGATATTTAAGCTTGTAACAGTGATCCATCAAGGATCAGGAAGCATCAATGTGCTTAAAAGATTAGGATCATAAAACTGGATAATTCCGATTTCCATTCTGTCATTATCCACTCGCCGTCAGGACTTTCTTTCTTCCGTCTAACACACAACCACATTAATGGTCACCAAAACCCAACATTCTTCAGAACATCTTCTTTTGTGTCACGGAGAAGAAAGAGAGAAAGAAAGAAAGAAAGAAAGTCAGGTTTGGGAAAGTAAATGAACTGTGCCACAAAACTCTTTTAAATGCCTTATTATAAACCTCACAGTTCTCAGTCCAATATTTCAGATTAAAATCCTAATAAAACCACAGATCAACAGTGCATGACTGTGAATATATACAGCCATTTTCTTCACCTACAGATATAGGCATCGACTACAGAAGCCTTTGCGATGAAATTCAACTTCGATTCTGCATTTAACATCATAGAGTTAAACTGAACGCAGCGATCCTGACATACATCCAGCTTTCCCAGTCATTCGGTGAACTCCGTCAGGGTTTACGACATCACCTCAGATCTGCTCTCTAAGTCTTTTTATCCTGTGCCATCACATCAGTGTTAATATTGCAAATCTCCATTTTTTCTATGAATATTGCACGGCTGTGTGAAGAGAATTCAGATTAGACTGAGAGCTTCGTGGTTCACTCTCGTCTGTTCTGCTGCTCAAATACGTTTGGTTGAGCGGCTGATATTCACATTCAAACTTCACTCTTTATATCGCTTTGCTTATCTGTGTATTATGTGAGAATGAAAACCCGGATCTGGGGCGGACCGATCACAAAACGCCGTGCTCGCGTTCCACTCATATGCGACGCACAGAACCAACTTGAAATAAGTTACTCAAACAGACCTTTGTAATATAAAGCATATAAAATCACAGTCATCCTACATGCTTAGAATTGTTTGCTCCTAAAAGATTATCAAAATTGAAAACCATTAAAACAGATTTTTCCGATGGTTTCCCTCAGGAGTGATTGTGCTGATCCGTCTAATTGCACTCCAGATCTGGGCTATTGTAAGTGTCCCATCTGAAGCATTCATTCTGCTGGAGAATGACATAAAGGACCCTCCATCCATTAGCCCTCAGTGGGAGTCTGAACTCAAGTTACGCAACGAGCACTTCAGAACCGGCCCATTTCACAGAACACGCTTACAGAACGCACGAAGACCTGCTGCGACTCCTATATTAACCCATTACTGAAAGAAACACCTGAACCAGTACATCTGAACACTCACTGCCATATTTAGGTAGGAGATGACGTAGAAGTGGTTTTCAGAGGGAGCACGGTGTCCTTCCCAGGTCTTTCACACATTTTGTGCAATTTCAAAATGGGGACCGATGAAAACCGTAATGAGGCAATTATCCGCACACAGCTGCCACGGAAAAGCCTCACGGACACACTTTGCGCACGCACACAAACACAGATATAAACTCAGCAAAAAAAGAAACAACCTCCCACTTTCAACTGCTTTTTCTCCAGCAAATTTCTTATTATGTGTAAATATTTGTATGAACATAAAAAGAATCAACAACTGAGACAGAAACGGAACAAATCTCACAGACATTTGAACAGAAACGGAGTAATGAGAGAACAGAGCGGGTCAGCGTGTTTAAGGCCTCGGTTCAGCTCATCTTCATGGACTGAGCAGAATGTGTTGCAAAAATTGTTTATGGTTCATTGAATGAGCATGAAAAATATCGTTTAAGCACTTTCCAATAACGCTCTGTAAAGCTTATTTTGATTTTATAATATTATCTTTAAAACACAGTCAGGGACGTGCACAGACATTGTGGGGGGGGCAGGGGCTCAAGTGGAAAAAAGGCACTTCTCATAATTATTTATTTAAAAAAAATAATAAACCCTTAAATATATTAAGACAACTCTGACTTCCTTACCAATTTATTTTAATTCCCTCACACTCACCAATTGTTTTATACTCCACAGATTTCTACAAAATAATCAGTTCACACAGAGACCATGGTCTTCTTTAGTATTCACTATCAGGCAACAGTGAAGGAAACTATGCCACAATGTGCATGTTTTCTGCACTACTATTTAAGTATTTAGAATAAATGAGGGACATGGTTTCACTAATAATTTGTTTATTTTGCACAAATCAATAAATCGTTTTAATTCTTTTGGTGTTATTGGAATACATTTAGATGGTGTTTCTTTTAAGCCTACTTCCCTCCGTCTGTCTGCATCTGTAGATTTCTTCTAAATTAACCAAAACAAGCCAATCTGCATATTTAAACACATCAAGAGCTTTTTCCCCTGAAATGTTATAAATACATTATATATTATAACAAATGCCTGCAGAGGGCGCCAAAACCCTGCTGATTTTTGTTGTTACACAGCACAGCACGATCAAAGCCAACCACTATAATTAAAAATATATTAGTTAAATAATAATATTCGGCCACTTTTTTTTATAGAAATGCTACAGCCACTGTAATTTCTTCAACAAGAATATGTGGACATCAAACATGCAAAGACAGAGCGAGGATTTAAACTTTTATTGATGTGTTAAGCATAGATTTAAGAATAGCATTATGTAATGCTGTATTATGATTTTTAAATAGTTTTAATAAATCGTGCATCCTTAGAAAACTGTCTAATAATGCGGTTCATGGATGCGCGTTCATGGAATTGACAGGTATTGACAGCCCTACAGATATCATTACCATGGTTCAAAACGCAATGCATAATTGAAATGATAATATGACATAAATTGCATTAGTACCAAATCAGGCAGAGGCGCTGATGGTGGTCAAACTATTAACGCGGCGTAAAACGTAGGCCGATAAATTTCACATGTTTGTGAACATACATAGGCTACCTGAAAGAGATGCGTGTGCGTGCGGGAATGAATTTCGTCATGGCATGTCACGGAGGGAGGGCATCTGAACTCGACAAAGCCGACCTGATATGTAGTCATTTTTTATTATTATTATTATTCAGTAAATATATTTGTTTGACAGGGAAGCTGTGTGCAAACAAGAATATATATTCATTTATTTAAAAAAAAAGCACCCCAGAAAAAGGGCACTTTCTCTCGAGGAAGAAAAAGGGCAGGGGCTCAAGCCCCCCAGACAATGTGTGCACGTGCCTGAATACAGTATCCTAAAAAAGGGATGTTTCTGTTTTGCTGAGTTTATATCTGTCCAGTACTGCATTACTGCATATTTTAGGATCGCATATATGAATTCATGTTGGTTTCATGTGGTTTTCAAGCAAAAAGAAACAAAATATTTTCCTTACCCATTGAATACATGCTCAAAAAAAATGTAGCCTTGTCTTATATCAGTCTTATTTTACGAGACGGACTGAACTGACGTCGACACACAGTCACGAGGGTCTGCAGGGCTCCTGACTATGATGTCATTTCCTGTTTCATGTTGTTTTTCTGCATGTTGGTCACACCACATGACTTGGCAGATGTTTTTTAAACATTAAAAGGGTTAGTTCACACAAAAATGAAAATAATGTCATTAATTACTCTCCCTCATGTCGTTCCACACCCGTAAGACCTTCGTTCATCTTCAGAACACAAATTAAGATATTTTTGATGAAGTCTGAGAGGTTTCTGTTCCTACATAGAGATCCAACACAACCACCACTTTACTTACAAAAATATTGATCTGTAACGCATGTTTACGAGAGCTTCGCGGCGCACGCGTGTTGTGTTCACGCGAGAGCTGACGTCGTTGCGTGAACACGCTTTGGATAATATTATTTAGTAAGTAAAGTAAGTTTATTTGCACAAACAAAGCACTCGTGTCGCTTCATAAACTGAGTTTAACCCACTGGAGTCACATGGAGTACTTTAATGATGTCATTCCTACATTTCTGGACCTTGGATTGGTGGTTGTGTTGGAGGGACAGAAAGCTCTCAGACTTCATCAAAAATATCTTAATTTGTGTTCTGAAGATGAACGAAGGTCTTACGGGTGTGGAACGACATGAGGGAGAGTAATTAATGACAGAATTTTCATTTTTGGGTGAACTAACCCTTTTAATAATAAGTGAAGATGTCTTGTTAAAATATCTGTTTCAAAAATAAATAAAAAAGGCAAACTACGTAAGCTGTTCAGTGTTCCCCTCTTTCTGATCTCAGACGGTTTTAGTTCATGAATGTTTTGGAATACAGACCTAATGCTGGCGATTATTGATTACTGCAGAAGTGAAAAACATGAAAACGTAAAAAGGTTATAGAAGTTCAAGTCTGCTGTCATTATTTGATCCGATGTCCTAGTTTGTCACCTATAGGTTACCCATTAATTAATCATTGCGTTCAGCTGGTCTTGATTAGTTCTGTTTGTTTGAAACCCTGTTTCACTCTGTTCCTCGTCTGGTGTCGTTCATGTTAAAGTGTAGCTGCACTATTTATTTTTTCTCCTGGATTATTAAAAAAGACCTTCTGCATTCGTTTGAGTCGTGCGTGTTCTTCTACACGTGACACCCAAAACATACAGAACTGAAGCCGTGTTCTGGATATGAGCTGTAAATCTAGTTCTGATCCAGACCGAACTGCACTTTTCCTTTCAACCCCGAGAGAGGAACGCGTCGGCTCTGCCTTCCACTGTCTTCAGCTTCATATGAATAATAGATCACAAACCTGAAGCAGCGTTTTTCTGGCAGGTGTCGAGCTCTGCGCACGCGAGGTCAAGATTTAGATTATTATCTATATTTTCCTTCCTGAAAAATGATGTACTCACTTCACGGATCCATTAGGCATGAAGAGGTGAACGTCTCCAGCAATAAAGAGGTCACCTTGTGTGGCTGCGACTTATTCAATCTGGAATGAGCTCATTAAATCTTGATGGTGTGTAATCCACATAAATCCATCTGTAGGAGCTCGTTCGTGCCAGCGTTTCATATAAAAGTCATCCGTTGAGAAACAGGACCGAGTTGATGAGCGGGAACACAAACACACAGATTCACACACTCAAAACACGGCCTTTGCAAACAGTGTTGTAATTCATGTCTCCTCCTGCGCTTCGCCTTTCATCTCCTAATGTATTCATGAAAGCATTGTTGGCGGGGGGTTTGTAAATTATTTTTCCTGCTCAGACGCGCCGCTAATCTCAGATGTTTCGCGCTGCGATTAATGCTCTGAGGAGTATCCATATACACTCGTCCGGCAGATCCCACAGGCACAATGAGATTACTGTCCATTCTGTGTCCGTCCGACGGAGAGAGAGAGAGAAAGTCTTCTTTCGATATGAACCGACACAATTTATAATTCAATTTACAGCATCGGGAAGCGAGGGCAGTGTTACCGCATTACCTTAATAAAACAAAAGAGACGAATGATAAAGCCACAATTTATTGTCTGTCGTATTGAATACGCTGCTTTTTCAAGTACTGTATGTCGCTTTATAGCCTGCCAGCGACAGCCCTACAGATACAGTGCATTTATCATCCATGAATATCATATGTAAGCAGAAAGGCTGTGTGATATTGTGAATACAGTCACGGATAAAGAGCGTTGATAGGCTCGACACGCAGCGCAGCCCTGCAACCCCTCGACTGCAGCTAACCGCAGGATTCTGGCTCAGATTCACCTGCTCTTACAGCTAATACTAACACAATATTTACCCACTCCACGTCCCATGACGGTTTTGGGCTGATAATGGTTTGTGTGTGCTACTGTATGAGGTCGTCACTTGATGCACAATATAAGAGAAGAAGAAGAAACACCAGTTGATAAATGGCTTATGTGTCCTGCTACGAATAAACCGTATGTCACCGATTTAGCTACACAATCAAGCCGCATCATTATGTGCCATTTACTGAGTACAAGGAAGCATCTTATCAAATGGAGAAATTAATCAGTATGGCACAGTGTGACATATTCATTTCCATTACGTGTGAATAATCTGCTGGTATGAAGCATCTGGCTGGAGTTCAATGACATGCCGAGTGGATTCGTCTCAACACCAGCTCCTCGAAATCCGTCTCTTTCCCCCACATGACGCACGGATTCCTCAAACATCACCATTTACATCCAAGCAATGCATAAAATATCAGCACTTACTGTAACGAGCTCTCTCAAAAAGCCGACAGTGTCCTTGACTGATACTGTATTAGTCCAGCCGAACCAACACGAACATCTCAGTCCATTTCTCTTCCTTCACTTTCAGCTCATCAACCCCTGAAGAACACATAGTGCTGAAAAAACAGCATGAGGCTCACGTTATTTCAAAAGGCAAGAGTTTTTGTTCTTTTTCGCAGTTGAAACTTGCATGAAATTTCATGCGGTTCTAGTAGGATTTTTTTCTGGTTTCTCTTACATTTCTGGGTTTGAGTATTTCACTTCAGAACGAAATAAAGGATTCGTGTCACAGGAGAAGATGAAAAAGATCAAAACTATAACCACACAGAAATATTTAAGGCAACATCTTAATCACCCTCAGATAGTGTTTCTATGTCTGACTACATGTAAAGGTATATGATCAAATGTTGTCTCGCTCAAGACATTTCACCTCCCTCCGAAGACCTGTCAATTAGCATAAAAGTCCTTTAGCATATAAAAGAAAAAGGATTTGCATGAATGTCCCCATTCTCCTACTACTGTTTTTATTTTTTATTTTTTCTCAAATAAAGTCTAGCAATATTAGTTCTCCTCTCATCGTCTCATGACACTTCATGAAGAAAACTTGATTTTTAATGGGGACTTTTATCTTTTCCCCCCGTGAGACGCGCCAGCTCGGCTTTCAGCACAGCAGAACAATACAAAATCAGGATAAAAGCTCTATAAACATAAAAATCTAAAGCATAAACGTCTCAAATATGGGATAATAAAGGATAAAAAACGCTAATCATCTCTGCCGTCAGGTACAATATTTTGCCCTTCAGTTTCAGTTTCTAGAAAATGAATCTCTTGTGCTTCGTTAATACTAGCCACGATTTTATTACCCCTCATCTTTTCTCTGTGAATGGACACAAAACAGAGCTGGAAGGCTATCAGAAATGACTTCCTCTTCCTGTTGTGTTCCTGGAGCTCAGGGAATATGGAGTGAGACCGGAGGAGCGGAAGGACGACTCCGCTGACATTTACAGACTTTGCTGTTTATGGACACAGTGGGAGGCTTTTCCTGTTCGTCGTCACACTAATGAATTTGCCGGTAAGGATTCTGCCAGTTCAGACGGGTCACCTGCCACTGACTTTAATCACTACCTGCAGACTCACCTCTATCTAGCAAACACTAGAGCAGAAGTCTTCAGCCCTGCTCCAGAGACTCGCTGTCCTGCAGAGTTTATTTCCAGCCTGTTCCAGAGTTTGATTACGGCTGGATCTGATCTCTGCAGGATCAGGGCTGAAGAAATCACTTTTCCGTCCACACTGAAGGCGAAACCGGCGTGACTCAATCGCAGCCAATCAGAGGACCATGTGAAGCGGGCCAATCAGATTTCTATTCAGCATGAAGCTGCAGAAATAGACGGCAAGCAGGATCGATAGATCGATCTTGTTTCTCTTATTTTTATTTTCCCCAGTTAATGTGTTTACTTCTGTTTGCATAATTGCACATTCCTCAACGCTGTTAAAAAGCCATTGGTGTTCAGTTTCCAAACACCAGCCGATTGTGCATAACAAATCTACTCCGCTTGAGGACAAACATTTACGTCCAGAGGCTCTGAGTCACACAAACTCCGGTCTCGAATGGCACCGTATTTCCATAACATAATAAATGCAATCAGGCATCAGTCAGGCTGGTTTAATGTTGCTTATAGTGAAGGAGGTGTGCGTTAATAACTTTTCAGCCACGGATAAATCACTTAAAATCCAATCCTTCCACCCACCGGTTGTTATGCCGTCATGTCAATCAAAGCAAAGCATGTATTCTGATATAATCATTCCCTGCATCAGAATAATCAGGGATCGCAGGAACTGATCAATCCCGGTGGAGTCAGACGAGACCAAACCAGTCACTGTCGGTTTAAATGTGGTACTGAACTCAAACCATGATAATGTTAAAATGGCCTGTTTAAAATTCCATCCGATTCTGATGCCGTCAATCAAAGCGAACAGTCCGAAAGATATTCCAGAACTGATATGCAAATCGACAATATTTAACATGTCATGGGAGAAATGCCAATGAGTTCTCAGCTCGAGAATAATAAGAGAATTTCTGAGCATTTTAATATCAGTCAGACTGACTTTCATTATTGGAATGGATATTTCAAGAGATTGTTTTTCAAAAGAGAGGGAAAAAGGACTGAGATTGACGATCACTTAAACATTTATGGATGGCCAAAACGTGACGCTCCACATTACGCTCAGAAATAAACGTTCAGTGGGCTTCTATGAAGATCTCTAGGGTTAATTCTTGACCAGAAAATGCTGAAAAATGTTCTCTATGAGAAGAAATGTATTAAATGAGTGCATAATACTTTCATGTTTAATTAGTCATTTACATTTTTTCCAGTGAAGTATGTTAACAAACTGTCTACTGTCTAATAAAAAATGAACTCAAACTACATTTATTAATTAACAACTAAGTGCACTTCAGAGATTTTTATTAATTTTATTATTATTTGCATCACCAAACTATGGAAGCATATGTCCACCACAGAGTAAAATATGAAAAAGGTTATTGTGAGTGAAAGTTATTGTATATATGGTATATGGTGTATATATAGTATATATCACACTGTGAGATATGTACAGTAAAGTCACAATTGCAGAACATAAAGATGCATCGCATGATCTGAAGTCATATTGCAAGATTGCAATTATGAGAAACAAAGTCACGATTGCTTTACATGAAGTTGCAGAAATGTGAGAAATAAATGTTTTACTCTGAGGTGGAAACAGGCTTACATGCCTATAATGTGCTGCAAACAGAACACAACGGGATGAGATCCACTGCTGAATTCCCCGTGCTATTGGGTCAGAACGCAACTTCTTCTTCTTTTCCAGGCTCTATTGAAAGATGACACGAGGACTCGCATATTAACAAGTTCATGTGAAAGGACTGTCTCGATCTCTTCGGGGATCTGCTCTATATTCAAGCCGAGCAGAAGCAAAGGTCAGAGCCTTGAAAACCAATCATATCCGTCCCTCTCCAGGAACGAGCCGAGTGAACAGAGAATGGACAGTGACTCCGAGTACGAGTCCTTTACATACGGACATGAATAATTATTAGTGCTGCATTGATTGTGTAGCATTGCGGATAGAAGCTTTTCTACTGTTTTCTTTATCTGTTCTGTTTTTTACTCACTGTAGGACAGGTTCTGTGGAACAAAACAGAATCGTTATATAGTTTATAGTGAACACGTCTGTTAAAAACAACCAAAAAAGAAGCATGTGGTCCATATAAATATGTTATAGTTCACAGGAAATCTTCATCTACAGTGAACTCCAGAAACATTGGGAATGAATCTTTGAGTCACTTGTGAACAAATCATTCAATCCAATTTGAATGAACTGATTCATTGAAATAATGATTCAGTCACTGATTCGGTTCCCTAGTTCAACTCACTGACTCACTGATCTGGTAACAGTCATCCAAAACAAAGCCATCATATGGCTCCAGAAGATTTATAATGCAAGTAATACTTTTCTGGTGTTTTTGGTGATTCATAACAGATGTTAAAAAGGAAGTTTCTCATTTTGTGTTCCACAGAAGAAAAAAAACTGCAATTGTGTTTGGAAAATGAATATGTGCAAACAATGATTGTGGTAAACTATTCCTTTAATGCAAAAGAAAATCATATTCTGATTGGGAACAAACTTCAGAAACTCGGTTTCAACTCTTCCTCGACTGACTCAGACCCTTTAAAAAAGGTTCACGTATGACGACACAAACACGCATGACTGAACTTTTGACCGAGGAGGTTGTTTTCTCGATCAGCCGCATGTGAAGCATGTTCTCCATGACCTGCGGAGAACAACAACCCCTTCAAACAGCCTCTTTGTGATTATGATTACTCAACCGTCTGTTTTAGCACAGCTAGAGAGTTTGCCTCAACGACCTTTTAATCACCATGGTGAATCTTAAAACCTGGACTATTCTGGAGCACAAGGCAAAAGAGGTGAGGATGATGAGAACTGGTAGCATGGCAACAATCAGAAGAAAAGACTGAGAGAGAAAGAGCCAAAATAGAGCAATTTATCAAGCATTCCTCAACATGTCTGCTGTTGTTATCGAGAGGACCGCCGGCCCATCCGATTCACACCGCTGATCGTGACAGAGAGAGAATCAAAGAAACGCCATTGATCTCAGTGCATCATTATCAAGAGGAGAGACGTGTTCGAGACGATGCTTTAGCTGGAACGAGTCAAACGTGATCACTGTCGTCAGTGGACTTCAGGCGGTACGGCGTGTTGAATTCAACACGAATAAAACGAGGCTGTGAGACGAACAGTCTGCTGTGTACAACACGCATCGATTGTTAAATGGATGAACAAAAACAGTCTTAGGACAGTACAGCCTCGTCTTAATCCACATCAAGTTTGTCTTGGTCCATACAGCCGAATGCTGCAGAAACTCAACGTCAGCAGTTTCATTTCAAAACAGTTTCTCCCACGTTTACCTTTATAGTTTGAACGTGTTACATAGTTCATTATCTTTAAAGCCATCTATATGCAAGTGCACTTTTAAAACAATAACTTTTAGAAGATATATGTATTAAACATTTGTCCGAAAAATCCTCAAGAATAGGAATAAGGTCCCTGTAAATGAGATAAAGCAAGACAAACTTGTCCAGAGTAAAAACAAAATGTCAATAAGAAAACATTGCAATCAGGGCCGTACATATTGCAGCAGCCGTCTAAGAAATGAAAGGTGTTTTTGTCATGTTCAAACGCAGCAGTCTGGAAAGCATTCGCCCCGCAGCAGCGTCCATATCCTTTGTGCTCATATTTCATGACTAACAAAAATAGCCGGCCCTTCCACCACCACGAGATGGCTGAATAGGGCATTGTGAAAAGGGCACTAAAGACACATAACCCAAAAAAACAAACGTCTCGAGCAGGTTGGAGGCAGACAGACAGGGAAAAATAAATGGATTTCAGGTCAATGCATTGTACTGGAGGAAATGAAATTGCAGTCCTAATGGAGATTGTCTTGTCCTCTCGTAGTTATTTTGGTGGATCACTGCGAGTTAACCTGGAATACGCTGTTTAAGAGCTGTTCTGTGCTCGTCTCAGACACTGAAGACACGCTTATCATGCAACATTTTGACGGCCAAAAAAAGATGCCAACACATGTCACCTCTTCTCCTCGTCCGTTAAAGCACTTACAGAAATGCCATTAATACTGGCAGGTTTTCACGAGCGATTCTTCTGCACAGAGAGTGGATTCATTGTTCCAGTCTGAGTCAGCGGAGAGCGCATGAATATTAATTGCTGCTTCACAAGTGAGAACTGACACATGTGGAAGGTTTGTACATGAGCGACCCTGTGTGTGGGATGAAGAAAGGCTGCCACGTCAGTCAACTCACCGCCGGCGATTAGACGAAGCTTAATGTTTTATGTACGTGTTAAAAATCACGCAGTTGGTGCAAACCTTCCACATTCTGCTTATAGCACATTCAGATTACTCATGTTGGACTGCAGATGTTGAGATGATGGTACACACACCCTTCAAAACACACACACAAAATCTGGTTTTAGTAGAAAATCTTTCAAATAAGATACATGGTGTAAGTTAAAAAGTCTTTTAAGAGAATAGGTCTTATTTCATTTTCAGCGAGCCGATACTGACCACTCCGACTTTTACTGTATCAGATCCACATGATACAGTCTGTGTTTGGAATTTCTATTGAATTGATAATGAAATAAAATTTAATTTTCATGTTTATTTAAAGTTTATTGCTAGGTTTAAAAGTGCATTCAATCATATCCCAAATTTTGATAGCAGGGTTGCAAAACTTCATCGTGAACTCAGTTCTGGTGTCACATGAGCGGGTTTCTCTCACCAGTGTCCGCAGAGAGAGGAGCGGAAAACGCGGAACAGCGGAGCGGACTGACCACTGAAAGCTCTGATCTCTGTAGCTCCGCCCACATACTCTGTTCCAGTCAGCTTGTTTCTTGGCAACATGTAAAGTTCATATCTCTGGCTTCTTTTGGAAATGCCTTCAGTGACACTACTCAATGTTAAAGGGGTCATGAACCGATCTTTTGACATGTAAGAGGTCATTGTACTATAAAACATACTGCAAGAATCAGAGCTTGAAACTTCTTTGTTAGTCCAAAAACAGCTTTTTTTAAACCATGTTGCCAAAGCGACTCTTTAGGTGTTTTACTTCTGGGTTTTTATTATGTAATAGAGATGCATATATCAGCATAAGATTGGACAGACAGAAGAACTACAACAACAGGATCACAGGACTAAAAACAACCTTCTGAAGGATCCTAATGATAGGAAAGTGTAGAGCATTATTAGTTTCCCTGTGGATTCTTTGGTAAACCAGTCACAGTTTCACAGAAAGACGTGGCCTGAGAGTAATGCCACGACATTTTCATTCTAATGCCTGATCTGTGATCAGTGATTGTTTTGAAAAGCGAGGACTGAACATTGTTCCTCTTAAAAATAGTTCATGACCCTTTTTAAATTCTTGTCTATTGAATCCACCAATTAGTTCAGCAGCTCTCTTCAAAGAGTTTAAAGCAAGTAAAAACAAGAGTTTCAGATCAAGCCAGATTCACTGCGAGTTTCTAGCCAGCACAGCAAAAATAAAATGTTAGATCTTTGCTTGCTTTTCACACCTCGTTTGTTACGAACAAACGTTTTCAGTCATTAAGCAGCAATATAGAATCATGTTACCTTTGACGTGACTTCGGCCCAGCGTCACAAAGCCAGAGGAGATGAAGTTGTGAAGGTCGTGGCCGCCTCCTCGAGTGCTCTCCTTCGAGTAATGTGCTCCTGTGAACGACAGCAGAGCATCACATGTAGAAGATCGCCATCTGAGGTAAACAGCCGTCAGCAGCACAACAAGCCAAATTCCCAGTGCATTTCAAGACTTACGACTTTCCATAATTCATAGGTAAAGTCACCTTGTCAACACAACACACGCTGCTCTCTGTCATGAGAATATTAGACGCCGGCCCTGTCTGAGGTCTTATATTTATTCCTGACGTTCTAATTATCAGTGAAATAGCAGCATAACACTAACCTTGAGCACCATCTGGGAGTTTACTGCAGCAGTGTTCACTCAGAAGTAGGCATCAGATCTACGTGTTTCTGGCCTTTTTGTGCCAACAGATCACAGCAGAATTCAAATGTTTCCTTCCCAAAACTGTTCACACTGTCCAGCCAAACATGACAATCCTGACATGAGGTTTTCTCCATCATCTCGATTCAAACCTGCAGGCACTTTTCCTTCTTGAAAATTGACATTACAATACTATTGTACACTGATGCAAATGCAAGTTTAACCCTGTAAAGCCTGACATATGAAATAATAGACCAAAAAATATCAGTTTCATTAACCCTTTAGACAAAATATTTTTAAGAAATCTAAAAAAAAAAAAAAAAAAAAATTTGCACATGTTTTATGTTTTTATCATATTTGATACATCAGGCTTTTATGGCTCATATAATCTGATATAATGAGAATATTTCTAAGATAAAACAGCTCAGTTTCATTCATAGACTCAAACTGAGCAAAAATATGCAAATTGCTGCAGATGCTGATATTTATATGGATGTAAATCAGTGAGATCTTTATAATATTACAGCAGATACTGACATTAAAGGTGCCCTAGAATTAAAAATTGAATTTACCTTGGCATAGTTGAATAACAAGAGTTCAGTACATGGAAATGACATACATTGAGTCTCAAACTCCATTGTTTCCTCCTTCTTATATAAATCTCATTTGTTTAAACGACCTCCAAAGAACAGGCGAATCTCAACATAACACCGACTGTTACGTAACAGTCGGGATCATTAATATGTACGCCCCAATATTTGCATATGCCAGCCCATGTTCAAGGCATTAGACAAGGGCAGCCAGTATTAACGTCTGGATCTGTGCACAGCTGAATCATCAGACTAGGTAAGCAAGCAAGAACAATAGTGAAAAATGGCAGATGGAGCAATAATAACTGACATGATCCATGATATCATGATATTTTTAGTGCAAACTGTCTTTCTAAATGTTTCGTTAGCATGTTGCTAATGTACGGTTAAATGTGGTTAAAGTTACCATCGTTTATTACTGTATTCACAGAGACAAGAGCCGTCGTTATTTTCATTTTTAAACACTTGCAGTCTGTATAATTCATAAACACAACTTCATTCTTTATAAATCTCTCCAGCAGTGTGTAATGTTAGCTTTAGCCACATAGCACCAAATCAAATGTAAACATCCAAATAAATACCATACTTACGCGATTAGACATGATGCATGACGAACACTTTGTAAAGATCCATTTTGAGGGTTATATTAGCTGTGTCAACTTTGTTTATGCACTGTATTATAGTTGAGAGCTCCGTGGGCAGGGAGCACGAGAATTTAAAGGGGCCGCAGCCTGAATCGCCGCATTTCTAATGATGCCCCAAAATAGGCAGTTTAAAAAATGAATAAAAAAAAAATATATGGGGTATTTTGAGCTGAAACTTCACAGACACATTCAGGCGACACCTTAGACTTATATTACATCTTTTAAAAACACGTTCTACGGCACCTTTAAATGCATATACAGTAAATATCAATATCTGCCAATAATGTCTTAGTAAGATGATATTTAAATGCTTTATGATCAGAAGTTCTGTAGTTTTAAAACATAATGCAATTCAATACAATGCTGACTGAGAGATGAACAAATAAAGCTTCCTGAAAAGATGATGATCATATTCGATACTCAAGATATTTATAAAAAAAAAAAATGGTATAATCAAGTAAACTAAAGCTGCTTCAGTCCAGTTGAAATATTACAAAAAATATCGAAATTATTCTTATGTTTACTTGATAAAAATCAGTGCAGATTTCACAGCAGAAAGATATGTGATGCACGAGATGAAGGTTTTACAATTAAAACACTTTTACTTGATAAAAAAAGTCTAAACTATCAATCAGAGACAGAAGGACTGCAGGAGATTGTGTGATACGGGTTTATCAGATCGTGTTGATCATTTAGAGACTCTATCAGACATGATACAGCAGCTTTATAGGGTTAATAGTTAAAGGGGTCATGACGTGGACTTTTTATATTTGAATTTTCATTGAGGTTCACTTATAATGCTAATGCACACACACACACAAAATATACATATGCTGAAAAAACAATTATTTTCATCCGTCAATTTTGACCCTCGGTCTGAAATGGTCTGTTTTTAAGGAGCTGCGTGTCGGTAAACAGCCACTGTTGTGTTTGGCTGACGTCACTACAGAGGAAAACTGTATCGACGCCCCCTCGCTATTGCACGTGAGTGAGTGTTTTGAAAACGTTATCCATATAAAACCGTCATTTGACAAAGCATTATGAAATCATTTACTGACGGTTTGTGATGCAGCTGCTGTCAGATCCAGTACAGTCGCTGCTTCATCTGTCAACTAACGGTTCTTTGTGAGCTCTCCGTTACACTGTGCCTCAGAAACTGAACACACATCTGTAAACCTCATCAGTGTAGACAGCATCAGGCATTATAATGGCTTCTGTTTGCTCCTGACGGGACACACACCCAGTGAAGGCAAATGACAGCCGTTAAGAGACTGAACACCAGGGGGCGGGGACCAGTGGTGCTAGTGGGCGTGGTCTATGGTGTGATGACGTATAACTATTGGTCGATGTCTTGCTCTGGAGGTAGTCATATGCAAATGTATTTGCCGGTGTGGCTTCAAAAATCCCACAATATCAAAACGAGCCATTTTTGGAGCTTGATTAAATAAATGCTTTGATTATAATGAGGAGGATGTTTTAATCTATGAAACTTGCAGGCTGTTTTAATGGTACAGAGAGCCCTTATATGTCAAAAGATCAAGGCAAAATTTGATTTCTCATGTTATGTTGCGTTTAATTAATCTAACCATCCAATAAATCCACGGCTATTTGAAATCAATAATGTGTGCTTTTCACAGCTAAATGAGAAGCACAACAGGAATTACAAGGCTGAAGAATCAAAAGGTTGAGCTGTTGGAAGCGCCGAGTTAAAATGTTGTTTACAGAGACTGTCATATTCTCATACTGAGAGCCTGCTTGTTCCAGCCTCAAAGACGCTTTTGCTTCGGATCACTAGGAACAGTTGGACAAACAGAAAACAACAGCAACACAGCACTGAGGTAAGAGTAAGACCTGACACAGTCCTCTGAATCAAATAAATGAACATGAGGCAGGGGGTGCAGAACGCAATAAAGCCACAATAAACTTCTTTCACTCTAAACCCCAAGAAGCCCAAAGCATCTCGCGCACAGGTGAGCCGCCTTGCCGAGAATTCATTATGCCGTGCCTTTACTGACTATGTAGCAGAATTTAACAGGCTGTTATATTGCCCCCCTAAGGAAATCCCAAAAAGTGCTCAACCTTGGCATAAGGGCGAGAATCTGAGATGCAGTTTAAATGAAAACGGCAACCATTAGTGAGAGTCCTTGATGCTGCGCTCTGACACACGTGCGCTGGAGAGAAACACGCCGTCTGCGTGTGAGGACGCAGGTGAGGCTCCGCAAACCGCAGGGAGAAATCACAGCCATTACTCCAACAAGACTGTATAGCCCGTCCAACTTTGATTTTAATTGCTAAGTGTAGCGGTGAGGAGGCTATAAGTTCAGAAATGTGTAGAGCTGTATCATTATGAAATTGCCCATTGGCGCTCCACATGTTAATTAAACTAATTACATCATAGTTTAATAAGCCAGACAAATTTTATGCATGCAATGCTGATCTCTTAAAGCAATATTTGAGCAAATACACACAAACGCCTACAGAAACACATTCACTGCGCTTCTTTCTTTCTATCCTTATTTTGGGAGAAAGGCTCTGTTATTATTTGTTCAGGGATACTTCTAATGAAATATTTTATGCATGCTTGTTTCTCAGTGTCAAATCATTCTTTAGTCACTTGAGATTCGGTGTTCATCCCTCTATAAGCGAAGCATGTTTTACACTTTGTCACGGCTGCCGTTTTATAACAGCATTCTGTATGATTGGATAAAGAGAGTCCAGTTGTGTTTCATAGTATAAAAACTCTAATTATTCACAGACAGTGAAAACCGAGATCGTGTCATAAACATCATTTTGGACCAAACAAAGTCTTTCGCTCTTGTTCATCCGGGCGTGTGAACATGCATTTTCTCTTTGAGTTGATTCAGTAGATGCTATCAGTACACAGCACTCCAATTACACACGCTTCTGTAGAGGCTGTCGCTGGCCCTCAACGTCGGCCCGGGACAGGACCGGGGGTCTCTGGTGAAAATATTGGCCTCGCTGCCTGGGAACGAGATGTTGTTCGACTCAGTCATGGCTGACAACACAAAGTCACCCAGAACACAGCAGCGGCTCACATGAATACAACACAACACAGCTGCACACGCTGAAGGGTTTCAGCACTTCTGGAATCATGTTGATTACCACAGAAATCATTCTGAGTAAAAACCAAACATAATTCTGAAAAAGCAAAAATCTATCTTACACTGACGATCCACTGACGATAGAAGTGCATGGGTCAATTTGTAAACTTAAAAATATACACACTGTTTCAATAGTTTTACACATTTGGGTGAAAAAAAGACATACTAACCTTCTTTGTGTAACAGATTAACTTTGCTGCCATGACAACATAACGACTAAAACCCCAAAACGACCATAAAAATGATGAGAACAACTTTACAGCTCAAATGAAACCCACTCTTTAACAGAAGAATGATGTAAGAGCTGTTTTATAATGATAAGCATCACATTTTTGTGTTGAAATCCTCCAAAATTGGCCTCAAACCTAAACTTTTGCAACAAAATTCATTTTTGTTTTGTGGAAATCATCATCACACCACAAATGCTGTCAAACTTGCACTGAACCTGCCGCAGCTAATGAACGGAGAAAAGAGCCAGAAGATCTCGGCTGATTCGTGACCTCCGCTGCCTTATCGACCCTGATCCCAGGTCAGGGGTCAAGCGCTCTCATTTACGTCATCCTGCACTACAAGGTCACTGTGATGAGGATAAGGAAACTAGGCAGCATAAATCTCCCTTAAAGTGCATTATAAGGGGTTTCAAGAGCTATAGATCTTCTAGAGGGATTGGTGTTCGACATAAATCTCCTGCAGTTTGGTGTTGTTGCCATATGAGTGACATTTATCTCCCTTAAGTCAAAACTGCCGTTTGTGTGATCATAACTCATGAGAACATCCAACAAAGTCTCTCCTGACCTTGAACGTAATGAAATTCAGCGCAGCCTTCAATCCCGACGCAACAGAGAGGGTGCGGATCCGTACGGCTCATCTATAATTGACTCCCATGTAAATATGGCATGCGGAAGTCAGACCGAGAGTTAACCTGGCGGATCACACGGCCAGAAGACATGCTGCAATGAGATCAGCATGAAATATCAACCATCTGACTGACGGGCGTCTGGCACACGGTCTGCAGAACAACATACGCGATTCAACACGAGCCCCTGATATATCTGCTCATATTAGCCAATATCATAACTGTGACTGAAGCTTGTCCAGCGCTCGTTCCAAAGCCAAGCCAGCTGCCTACAGAGACGGCATTTTAAGGCATCATAGGAGGGCTGCAGTTCCAAAAGGTAGCTTGTTTAGTTAAGCTGCCAACTCTGATGTCTCGCTTTGGCAAAACGTTCAGGCCGCTATCCCAGAGTGCATGCATTCGAGCAAAAAAAATCCAAGATGGCGGAGAAATGCTTTATAAATAATAACAATAAAAAACAGGATAAAACAGTTTAGATTGTTCATTTTTTTCCAATATTTTTTCACACTATGCGTTTTCATGATTATTATGGTTGCTGCCTATGTAGATTGTTCCAAACTGGCCTCTTATGAGGTTGCGTGTTGGTTAGGATCACTAGCTTTAGGAACAGAGCTCAGGTAAATCAGTCACGTGTTTCATTACAGTGACCGCATCCATCAAGATCAAACGCTACAAACCTGGGAAGAAACTGGCAAGAGGTGTCTGAATAGCATCAGGCCGCTTACCGTGATTGGATTTGGAGCTGTGAACGGGGGTGTAGTGGTTTTTGGAGCCCGTGCGCTGTGGCGTGTCGTCTTTGGATGAGCTGTTCATCGCCGCAAAGTTCTCACAGTCGTACTGAGATATAGGAATTGGTCCTTGTTGTCTAAGTATGTCTGCAAGGGCTCTGTGGAGAAGATTGGAGAAATATGAAGAAAACAACAACAGCTTACGACGTTCGGGCGGAAGATTACCTCCAGCTACTCTCTACTCTAATTCGACTGGATTTGTACAGAAATAAAGGAAGAACGTCTATAAATAAGTGTTTAATCATCACGATTCACCTGGTAAATGCAGGAAGCCCAGAGGATCTGAACTCACAGCTGCATTATGAAAGTCACTGTTCACTCATGTTTACCTGAGAAATTGAATTATTTTTGCATTGGTTAGCCTGCAGTCAACAGCGCACTTTCATATTCCATACATTTTCAGTTTGTTTGTTTGTTCCAGTGTTGACTCTATAATACAGTCCACAGGCCAGTTTTTATCATTTCCACCACAAGAACAAGACGTCCGACTAAATGAGCTTTTATACGTTTACCTGTTTGTGAAATGTGAACTGAAAGCTCTGTGTTCAAGCCAGCCGTTGATATGGCATGAAGGAAGAAGCGTTGCATTGTATGCATTATATTATCACATTATTCTACACTCTTAAAGGTTTCTGCAACAGAAGCATCAGCACAACTGTGAGACAACAGATATTATGAACCCACAGGTTAGGGAAAGTAATTTTACAATCACATCTAATATATCCGAATCCCAAACTGGAGATTGAGGGAACAGTTAAAATATTCTGAAGGCCTCGCATCAGAGCTGCCAATCCAGCGCAACAAACCCTGGAGCGTCTTGATGCTGTCGTGAATCTGTGCTTCCACCAAATGAAGGAGAAAACTGAAGCGTCTGTAACGAACCCTAAACCTTCTCACCCAAACGTCAAAATGAAAGGTGTTTGCTTGGCACCAGTGCTACAGATGCATGTTAAAACCGTGATCGCATGCAGCCCTGTTAGAACGTGAGATCTTCCGTATGGAGAAACAAAGGAGCAGCAGATCCTGCAGATGGCCAGAGCACTTCTATCCAGTTCACTTGCAATGTGATCAATCATTCCAGAGCTCCAATATGCAAATGACCATCTGATGTCAGAAAACTAGAGCTTTTAAAGGAGAATGAAGGTGTGCTGCTCACCTGTGAATGTTCATTTCCTGAGGTGGTTGGGTTGCTTTGTCATACGCGACTTTAGTCGAAACCCCAAGGACTATAATAAAAGCAATGACACCACAGGTGATGTAGACCGCGGTGTTCGTTTGGTCCATGCTCGGGTCATAAGTATCACCTGTCGGGACAGGTGATGGGGGCACAGTTTTCACCCAGTCGGGCTTGTGGTAATTCTTGCATGTTCTCTGGTCCAACCGGTTGCCTTTAAACTGGCAACAGAAGCGCAAGTAGCACGAGCCGCAGCAGTAGCGGTGGTCGGTGTTATTGCACTCGAACTCCTTGTCGAACTGGCCGCTCACGTCGTAGTAGCCCAGGCAGGTCTCGTGCGTGAGAACCGGACGGACCTCCGTGATGCGCTGCGTGGACGCGGACGGTGCGACGGTGGTTTCGTTCAGTTCCTTCGGCTTCGGAGTCTTTCTGGGCGGCGGTTTGGGTCGTTTGGCAGTCAGTGTGCAAAACACGTTGAGCGGGTCCAGATAAATGAGCAGCAGCAGAAAGTGTCGTATCCCCATGGCGCGGCGCGTCTTCAGGACCCTGGACAGCTCGCGTTGGTGTGGGCTTCAGGCGCACTGATCCTCTGCGGTTCTCACGGCGGCTCTGCCCTGCATCTCTGATGATGTGGAGGTTCTGATGAAAGGCGCCATTCATTTAACTGAAATATTCTGTCCTCATCGTGGGTTAGTGTTCGGCTCAGCTGGGCGATTCCCGACGAACTCCTGTCGAACGAGCCTTTACATGTCGAGTCTCATCTTGCTGAGGGAAGAAGTAGACACAAACTTAATTGTTAGCTAATTAAATGATTAGACACTAACTCTGACACATGCATCAGACCAAAGCGATCACCAGTGCCAGAATTCTTTCTATTAGCCATGCATTTTTTTTTTTTTTTATCTATAAACGCATTTCTTGTGGTTCATTCTGTTTTCTCATGTTCAATCACTGCATATATGGCAATATATCGGTCACATATGGCAAATGTGTTGCAGTTGCATTCGATGCTTTAATGGACAAACTAGGGACAATAAACATCAAAACAATTGAATGCATTAAAAGCTATTTGTTGACTTCGATTGTAGTTTTTTTTTTTTTTTCTGTGATTTTGCTTCTATATAAATATATATATAATTCCCTTACATAAGCTAAAAATCTTGATAACAATAAAAAAATAAATAAATTCGTGCACCGATGATGCAAATTGATCAACTCGTTCACTTCTCATTCCATCGCTTTTATGTAGTTACATAAACAGTGCAGTCAGTCTTGATCAGCTCTTACCTTGACTTTAATGCTCCGGTCGGTGTGTTGCTCTTGCCGAGGTGAAGTGAAGTGTTAGTCGGTCTCCTATCCCGAACACACTCCTCTGACGGTCCGCCTACAGTCTCTCGCGCCCGCATCAAACACTGGCGTCACTGTCCGTCTCTCTCTCTCTCTCTCTCTCTCTCTCTCTCTCTCTCTCTATTTCCTCCCTACACACATTACCACACCTATTCATCAGCTTTTATATTTACGTGCCTTTTGACATAGTTGCATAGCCTTTTTATATGAATATAACATTGCATGGATTTATTTGGTCTGTGTGCGGAAAATGCTGAACAAAATCTGCAAACAGCACTGAATAGATTTCCTATAGCAGTCTGAACCCTATCTCTCACTGCTGCATGCTTTCATTGATTTCAGTTCCTGCAGACTTTTTGCAAGTACTGTAAAACAGCTGTCATAGGAAGTCATTTAAAGCATTAAAGGTTGTTATGTGACAGATTGTCTGCTTGTTCTCCAGCAAGTGCAGAAGGAATACATGCGCCTTGTCCTGAATTATACCGTCTTCTCGAAGCTGCTTTAAACTGCAGTGTTCAGGACACCCTGTACATGTTCTCTGTGCCATGACTTTTAATCTCACGGAAGCAGCTGGATTCGATTGGAGAGAGATGAAGACATGAATGATTCAGAAAGGCACTTGACTGACACCATCTCTCCCTTAAAGATTGCACACCGTTTTCCTATGAATTACTGTACATACGTTGTACTTAAGCACTATCATGTCTTGTACAGTGTGGTAATTATGCCACTAGATAGTTCAATAAACCAACATGATGCTATTGTAGGCATCAGAATAAGTCACGTGGTTCAGCAGCTTTCGTGAAGTGCCTGTGTTGGGTTTTCAGAGATGTTCAAATCTATTATGTAACTCTATTTTGAAGAGAGCTCTTACAAATTTGCTCAAAGTGTTTTTTTAAATTTTGCAGCACATTTATTCTGCTGTGTGGTTATGGACTGAGTAAATGAAAAAAGATCAAACAAAATCAGCATATTGTTATTCAGTTGTCATACATTCATTAGCAGGGATAACATTAGGACTATTTTTATTATTTAGAATATTTTTAAGTTCATCCTACACAATCCTCTCATTATGGAGGCTGAAAGCAGTTGCTAAGTTACAGCTTCTTAGTTGTTCTATTTTTTTTTTTCTTTTCTTTTCCTTTTTTTTACGATGCCATCCATAGTTTCTCTAATGAAATATTCAAGCACTTCTGGTGAAATTCTCCCTTGGACTTTAAAAGACATGTTGTGCTTTAGGAATGCGTACTTGATTTAAGATTGCATTCACATTACATACACTGCACGCTCTGGGACGTGAACTATATAAAAAAGGAAGTGAACATATTAATGGAAAAATGAAACGCAAGAGTAGAAAATGCTATTGCATCATAACTGGAAAATATCCACAGGGAAATATTCAAATCAGGCATTAAAGTATAGCACTGGAATGTTGTTCATATCAAATCAACTGTGAACATAAATCTTGACCAGAAAAATAGTTTTGATTACAGTCACTGTAGACTGTGTGAAATATGTATTTTTAGACTCTTAGTTATATTGGATTGAGAAAACATTTCAGTTGAGCAGCATGGGAATCTTGTAGAAAAGTGTAGAAATCAGCCAAATAACTTCATGCTTGAAGGATTGTACATTATACTCCGTGTGAACATCTAATGGCCATTCATAGCAAATTAGGCTTATATATATTGATATATATTGATATATATGGGTCAAAGACATTTAGATGTCCGCATCAATAGAAATTTACATTTTATGTACATAGAAAGCACATTAAATGTAAGTAAAACGTCTACTTTTAAGTTATGTTTTGGGAGAATAAAATGTCAAAATGTGGGTGAAATAATGCTCCAATTGTCATTCAGTGTAACACTTATATTTATGTAAAAATTTAAACATACTTATTCTGACTTGTACGTATTAAAATATATAAAAGAACAAGTCAGCATACAAAATTTTATTGCATTTTAAATGAGTAAAAAAAAATCCAATTTTAAAAATGTAAAATTACAAGTAATCAGCATTTGGGGTAAAAGTAATTAGTCTTTAATACGGAATAAATAGATTTTTTTTGTTGTAAATATCACTGAATGACATTTTAGTGGGTGTCTTCTGTGAATCATGGTAAAAATGTATGATATTTCATTTTTGCTCAGAGAAACAAACAAACAAACAAATTAAACAGGACCCATTCTGACTTACTTTAGCTTGATAATAACTTCTTCCTAGAGCTGCTGAAAAGCCAAAACAATCTCTTCATATTATCACTGTGAAGCTGCTTTGAAACGATCTGTATTGTAAGAGCGCTGTATAAATGAAGATGACTTGACTTGATGTACTGAAAAACAACAACAATTCAAAGCTGTATTACATTTATTGTTTTGATGATTGAAAACCCTTTTTCTTCTTTGACCCATATTTAGATTTTTTTTAAATCTAATTAATTACACGATGTGCCAATTAATTAATCAAATTAATCCTAAATTAATCACTCATCAGTTTTGGCTTAGAAATCACCCCCAAGATATAATTTAAAGTCTTTAATGTGTTAGATGAGAAAAACATTGACAAAAAATAGCTTTAGAAAGAAATATTTTGATTCAACATAGAATTTATTACACAAACTTTTAAGGTTATAATGTGCCCATAACATTTTTTCTTTCAGAAGCTGCATCTGAACTGGCATTTATAGGTATATTTACATTTAATTCTGTTCAGAATGAAAAATGAAATGATACTCTAAATATGAAACTAAAATCACCAGTAGGTGGCGGCAAGACATTTACTGCGTATGAAATCAAATACTTCCTAACTATATAGTATGTGAAAAACAGTACGCCAACAGAGTATGTTTGAATTCATTGTCGAAAATGAAATACTATTTCTGCTGAGATTCTGAAGTGTGCATTCGACGGACACTTTACTATCCCATGAGGCCATAGATAACATGGCAGATGTAGTACATCCGAATTTCATTCATACTATATAGAACAAACATTTTAATGGTCACAATGTAAATTCTCAGTACGTGTTTTCGGGGGCGGGGATGTCTTAATGAATGAGTCATTCAGTCATTCATTCAGCCGATTCATTCAAATGGCCGATTCATTCAGGAACGAGTAAGTGAGCAGAGGTGTGTTTGACGTGAAGCGTCGCTCGCAGACCGATGGTGTAAATCATCAAAGTACTGCAAGAGCGATTAGAGAACAGATGGCCCCGTATGCTTTCGAATTGTTGTCAAGGTACTTTGATAGCATACATTGATCGGTCTGCGCAGCGTCGTTTAAATCAAAAACACACACCATCTTCATGAATGAGTCACTGAATCAATGACTCACTCGATTCGTTAAAAACCCCGGATTCATTCAGTAATAAAACACCACTGTGAACAGTTCTGCTCTGGCTTTGTTTGGAAATAATTTCATTGGAAAACTTCAGCAAAAAGAGACAATACTGACAACATTGTGTCTAAAGGTAACATTATATTAACTTCTTGTTTAGTGAACTGTTGCATGAAATCAATATCTCATTTGCAATAGTGTATATATTCATGAAAATATGCCTCATTTTTCGCCCTCATATCTTATATCTGCATTCATCACTGAACTGCATGCAATGTAAGATGACGTACAGGTCTGGGCGGTGTGCGTTAAAAGCATATCTCCTGCCGTATGTTTTTCTCCTGAAGTGTTGCAGTTGTTTCGCTGAGCCTCATCCCTCTGTCAGTGACCCGAAACACTCAGAGTACAGCAGGAGTGTGTGCTCTTTTAAGTCAACAGTCCCTTGTGTTTTTGCATGTGTGTGTGGAGTCGCTGTAGACAAAGTGCTTCGTCAAGAGATTCAAACGCACGTCTCAATGCTGGAGGCAGAAGAGCAGAAAGCACAAGCTCAGAAGTGTCAGATTCAGTACGTGTATAAGAACATCTACCTTATATATAATGCCTCGAGTTTGAAAAGTGCCTGTTTTGTAGAAATCTCTAAGAAAAACAATAGCTTAAGCTTTTGACCTAACATGAGCTGTAACAAGCTGAATGAATGAATGAATGAATGAATGAATGAATGAATGATGCTTGCTCAAATTGCTAAATTAAAATGAACTAATGCAACACAACTTTCTCATAATTTAATTTTATATTTTTGCAATCCATTTAAATATATAAAACAGAAGTTTACATAATTCATTTGCACTGGAACTACATTAATAATTTCTGTAGTGTTATTGTAGCTTTGCTGAAATGGACAGGGGATTTCTAGTTCCCAGCATGGGGAGAGTAAATGTTGAAATTAAGTGCTTTTTAATGCGTCTCTGATCAAGATGAAAAAGGGAACGACTTGTAAGTGTTTAATGTTCATCAGAGGAGATCTAGAAGAGTTCCTGTTGTGTTAGCATTGTGGAGCCTGTGATTAGCTTGAGGCTTGATTGAGGCTTTGACTTGTGCTTCCAGCTGACATCATTACATCACGGTCAGACGCAGTCAGATTTAGCATGCTAGTGTGCGCTAATGCTAGTTGGCTAGTAGTAAACTGCAGGAGATTCAATTGAGTCATTTGACATCTGCTTTTAGTGCGATTTACTCAATTCTAGAGCTTAAAGATCAAATGAATGATGCTTTTATCACTCATGTGTCACTGATCAAATCTGCCGATAAACAGAACAACCAAAATAAAGTTGCTCTCACTCATTTAAATCACAAACAAACGACTCAAAGGAAGCTCCCTGAAAGTCCTTCATCTTCAGAAAACTGACGCGTGTGAAGGTCGTAACCCCGTCCACGCCTCATCCGTCAGACGACAGACTGAAGTATAATTAAAACGGTAATAAAACGGGAGGAATATTGCATGTTGTCACTCGTTCCTAAAATATAGTCCATTATCTTTCATTCTCCACACAGACAAAGGTTCATTCTTCAGTTTTATTTCTTCAGCGCTTCACAGTACAGATCGTCTCAAAGCAGCTTCACAGTAATAAACAGGAAAATAACAGAATCAATGATGCAAACTTCATCAGATATGAGAAAAAATTCAGATTGTGCTGTAAAGCAGCGCTACAGAACACAACAGAGTCATTATTCAGATCAATTCAGTTCAATGTTGATTCAGTTCAGTTCAATAATTGTGTTCAGTTATAATGAAGCATGTGAGAAATCCAGTATCAGTCGCACTTACAATTTGTGTGCCAAAAACAACAGATGAACATTACATCAGTTCTCAAGTGTGCGGTGATGTTGAGATGCTCAGATACACACACGTACAGACTGTGTTCTCCTGCGCGGCTAAAGCGTCACACAAACCCTTCTCTGACAGTCCAGTAAGGTCTTTCTTAGTCACAGGTGTTGTCAAGGCAACTCGGCCTCAGCTGTGGACAGGATTTCATAATTTTTAGCTGTGTTTTGTGCTTGAGTGACTTAGCATTTGGGTTAATGGCAGGACTGAAAGCGCCTTTAAAAGGCAAACCCCAGATAATATGATCTCATCTTTATGACTTCTAGCTGTTGTGATTTCACAGTCACCTGCCTGAACACTTACTAATGGCATACAGTGGAAATAATAGGCTGTGTGTATATAAACGAGTCTGTATTTCAGCAATATCACACAAGCTGTTGAACATCAGTATGACTGTGATTCGTGCAGATCGTACAGTATCACAAACCTTGTGAGGTTTGTCAAATAATTACGTTTACAGAAAGACAACTGAGAGCGAACGGCGATCTGAAGCGGCTGGAGAAAGAGGGTGATTGTCAGAGAAGCGAGCAGATAAAACACTGACAGACTTTAAGAAGCTCTTTGGCTGAAACTGTCAAAACATCAGCAATCTTTTCAGCATTCACAGGTTCAGCCTTTCCTGTGTGTCAGAGAAGGATAAAATCATACCTGTTTGTCGTCAACTCCAGAATTATTGGCACCCTTGTTTAATATGAGCAAAGGCGGCTGTGAAAATAAATCTGCGTTGTTTATCCTTTTGATCTAATCATTTAAAAAAAAAAAAGCACAAAATTCTAACCTTTCATTGAAGTAAAAGAATTGAAAGTGGGGGGGAAATCACATTATGAAATGAATGTTTTTTCTCCAATACATGTTGGCCACAATTATTGGCAACCCTAGAAATGCTTATGAGCAAAATATCTCTGAAGTATATTCCCATTCATATTTACATGTTTTAGCACATCAGTGTGATCATGAACATGAAATTGTCCAGCCATGACTTCCTGTTCCACAGGAGAATAAACATGAGGAAACACAAAGGCTAAATTCACTTAATCATTCATCACAATGAGAAAAACCAAAGAATATAGTTCTGATGTGCAGCAAAAGATTGTTGAGCTTCACAATATAGAAAGTGGCTGTAAGAAAATAGCTAAAGCATTGAAAATCCCCATTTCCACCATCAGGGCAATAATTAAGAAGTTCCAGTTAACTAAAGATGTTACAAATCTGCCTGGAAGAGGACGAGTGTCTAAATCATCCTAATGAGAGTCTGAGTGGACAAAGATTCGCCAAAGATCACAGCTGGAGAACTGCAGAGATTAGTTGAGTCTTGGGGTCAAACAGCTCCTACATCCCCACATGTTGTTCGGGAGGGTTTCAAGAAAAATCCTCTGCTCTCATCCAGAAACAATCTCCAGCATATTCAGTTGTCAGACACAACAGGACCTTCAAACGGGACCGGCTTCTACGGTCAGATGAAACTAAAAGAGCTTTTTGGCAGCAAACCCACCAGATGGGTTTGGTGCACACATGGATAAAAAGTGCCCCATGCCCACGGTTAAATATACTGCTGGATCTTTAACGTTGTGGGCCTATTTTTCTGCTGGAGGTCCTGGACATCTTGTTCAGATACATGGCATCATGGATTCTATCAAATACCAACAGATAAAAATCAAAACCTGACCGCTTCTGCTAGAAATCCAATAATGGGCTGTGGTTGGATCTTCCATCAGGACAATGATCCAAAACAAACATAAAAAAAACCAACACAAAAATGTGTCACTGAGCACAAAATGAAGCTTCTGCCATGACCATCCCAGTTCCCTGACCTGAACCCTAAATAAAATGAGTGGAGTGAACGGAAGAGAAGAAGCACCAACATGGAGCTGGAATCTGAAGGATCTGGAGAGATTCTGCATGAAGGAATGATCTCTGATTAAACTCATCAGGCGTTATAGAAGACTCAGAGCTGTTATCTCGGCAAAAGGACATTGCAGTAATTGGGTGCCAATAATTGTGGCCAACATGAACTAGAGAAAAACATTTATTTCATAATGAGATTTTCCTCGAACTCTATCCATTCTTTTACTTCAATGAAAGGTTAGAATTTTGTGAATTCTTTAAATGAAAGATCAAAAGGATAAACAATGTAGATTTATTTTCAAAGCCCCCTTTGATCATATTTACCAAGGGTGCCAATAATTCTGGAGTTGACTACACACACACACACACACACACACACACACACACACACACACACACACACACACACACATATATATATATATATATATGTATAGGGTTAGGTTTAGCATATATGCAAATCATCATATTAGAATGATTTCTGAAGGATCATGTGACACTGAAGACTGGAGTAATGATGCTGAAAATTCAGCTTTGATCACAGGAATAAATTACACTTTACTATATATTCACATAGAAAACAGATATTTTAAAGCTACTAATATGTGACTGACTGAAGACAAATGGAGAAACAGCCTGCTAAACTCTGACGACGCAACAGCTTTGTATCAATCCTTCCTTATTTAAAGGCTTTCGGCCAGCCTTTCACAACATTCATCATTCCCCTTATATCAGAGTGACTGAGAGCCAGAGGAACGTAAAGCATTAGAGTTATAGGAATCGCTATGGGCTAACATGAATCATGAGTCTCTCAGAGGAATACTTTTACAGCTGCCACTGTTTTCCTCTTTCCTGACGTCGACTGTGGATGAATGAATTAAGTGGGTCACAGCTGCGAAGACGAGCACATATTTCAGTGTCTGTACAGACCAGCTTTCCTTGGGCAAAGGACTGAAAATGCATGTTATAGCCTCTCTTTTTCTCTCTCTTCGCTACAAGAGCCAGAAGTGCATGAGACCGAATGTTAAATCATTCATTTACACAATGCTTTCAGATTCTCTTCCCGTCGCTCCGTGTTTGTGCTCGGATTTAAAGGAATGTTCCAGGTGAAACGAGTGCTATCAGAAGCATGTGTGGTGTAATGCTGATTATCACAGACAACATCTTTTTTTTTTTTTTTTTTTTTTTTAAATTAAAGCAAACAGTGAGAGTCGAGCGCTGGACCAGACCAGCATTCTGCAGAAATGTGAAATCTTGAATTATTCAGAAAATCCCATTTGTCATTTGAACTGTACTGTTGTCTACGGAAATCATCCTTCAGGAGGAAGTGGAACATTTCTACAGGATGAACATCTGGTTATGCCACACAGCAATGCCTGTGGGTTATTTAATATAAACGCAGCTTTGCAGAAGACTTTCTGACATTAATATTAAAGGAGCCCTATTATGCAGAATTCACTTTTAAATGGTATTTGAACATAAATGTGTGTCGGCAGTGTGTGTACACAAACACCTTATAATGGTAAAAATCCACCCACTTTTCTTTTTATAATCCACATAAATTATAAGCAGTGTCTCAGAAAAAGCTGTTTGCAGAATGTAGCTTTTGTGACATCACAAATGCTTAGGCCCCGCCCACGACTGCTGACAGACTCTGCCCTATTAGCATAGACTCCGCCCTCAGTGATGTTTATCTCCTCGCCAGAGCATTGATTTTAGAAATGTGTTCTTATTAAAGCTACTAAAGTTATTCAGTCAAGAGCAGTGAGAGATTTTCTGTTATTTTGTTGTTTGATTCATATCAACAGTAGATTCAGCAGTAGATTCTGTATTAAGCTGCTTTCATTTTAATACACAAATCTAACACACACATGCGATTTCTTTACTTGCTGTTAAGATTCACAGACATAAATGACTTTGTGTGATTTTGACATAACCTTGTGTGTGTTTGACAGTTTAAACACAATAACAGAGAACTTAGTTTAAAACTCACGTGACGCGTCGCCTGACAGACAGCTTTCTGTGAAAACCATATATCAGAAATCTAAACTGATATGGCTTTAAAACGCATGCAGATAATAAACTTACGTGATGACAAAGAACTGTAATGTCACGTGAGCCTGACCGCGATAAGAGATCAAAACCAAAGAGTTGTTTTAGTTTTTGGCAGAGTATTATTCTGAGGCACCAGCTGTACAGGCTCCGCCCTCTTCTGCAAAGTGGGGCGGGGAACAGCAGCTCATTTGCATTTAAAGATACATGCACAGAAACAGCATGCTTTTCCTTCCAATCAAAAATAGGCATTTACAACATGGTAGAATAAATGATCTTTGGGGTATTTTGAGACACATTCTGGGGACACCTGAGACTTATATTACATCTTGTAAAAAGGGGCCCCTTTAATATGAAGATATGCTTTTTATCATTTTATCATGATATGTCTTCATGAACGTCCAGATCTGACACGGTCCAACCGTCTTTTCCAGCCGAATTATTTTCCAATTCTGCATGTTACATTTGAAATGAAGTTCTATAGTGACCAGAGCACAGCACTGAGATAATAATACATTAATTGAAATATGTTTTTATAACTTCAGTGCAATATAACATGTATATCATAAAACTGAGCTTCTATTAAACAGAAATATTAAATAAATACATTGCAATGTTCATAATTTACTGATAATACTGATGAGTTTTATAAAGGCTAGTAACTGCTTCTGATAAAGCTGCTTTTCCTGTATTGTTAATTCAATCCAAACTGCTTTCTGGTTTCATCTAGAATCTCAGTCTCGTGCATTTTCACAATAGATGAGATCTCGTATTCTATCGCAGTTCACAGAGAAGCTACTCATAATTATGAGTTACCTCTAATTAATTATAACACACTGACTGTTTATTGCAAATAAGCCCGTCTTTGTGTCTCTCGAGGCTTGCAGATCTGACAGAACACTGCCTTCCCACAGCACGGGTGTTAAATAACAGGCTCGTACATCACATCTCTGATGACGGATGGAGGATCAGAGGCCGGAGCGCGACCTCTTCCACATGACGACACATTTTCATTCACCCCACGCTGCTGCATCACGTGACCACACTCCTCAGGAGACGCAGGGCACGCTCTGAGCACAGAAAAGCCATTAAAACTGAGACATCACTTACGATCAAATGTATTACTGACCACCTACAGTAAGCCTGTCGTGTCCGAGCTGCATTCTGAATTGATGGCGTCCTTCTGCGCATCCATGCGGAACCACGTTAAACACTGTGGAATGAGAGGAGATGGATAATTCCTGTCAGATTCAGCATGAGTGCTATAATCAGCCAGACGTGGTTCTGGGATCTACAGCGGCTGAAGAGGAGAGGAAAACAGTTGCACCTTGTTTACACCTAAAAGGAAACCAATAGGGCATAAAACATTTTCAGAGCTGCAGAACTCTGTGTGAAGCTGACGCTGCACTGAACTCAGGAGGATCAATGTCTCTTTTATGTACAGCAGATATTCGGGCCATAAACAGGATTGACACTACAATACTAATACCGCTGTTGTCTTTTGAAATCGTTTTCAAGGTTGAGGAGGAAACGTTACACAGAAACAACACAAATGACCTTGACTGGTGGATCACTCGTATGGGAGGAAAAACCATGATGCTCGAGGTCTGAATGCTGAAGTAGCTGGAAAGGATTGTACAATAATATTCAAGAATAATATTAAACGTCACTTATTCATCCTTCTGTCATTCTAATGTATGACTTTCTTTCTCCTGTGAAACACAAAAGGAGGAATTCTGAAGAATGTTCATGCTGCTCTTTTCCACAAAAGGCAATAAATGGGGACTTTCAAAGTTTCGATAGGTCTGTGTCACTGATATTCAGTCCAGCAGTCCTGCTTGTGTGATATTGCTTCACTGAACCACATTCTCTCCTTGTTATGTTCATCCTTTGGAGTGACTAATTTGAACAGAATCCACTACGGTTCAATTACTTTGCCGCTGCAGCAAGTTAGAGACTAAGAGAGTCAAAGCGTATCCGCACTGTCACTTTTAATCAGAAAGTTAATGGTTAAAGTGAAGGTGCTGGTTAGGTTTGACTCGACACAAACTGATTGATGTACCTTCAGTAGAGCTTCTCAGTGTAAAGGTGGGCCATTCATCTTCACACCTCACAACACAGCTGGCGCGAGGGGGCGGGGCAACCTGTCACTCACATGAGATCCACCAATAGCAAACCACAACCATCCTAATATTCAATCAATTCCCCACAGACAAAATCAAGCCCCGCCCTACATTTGTTCTTGTCCCAGAAGCCATTTCACTCGGACACATACGCTGTCATGACAAATCGGGTCTCCCCAAACTGTCAGTTAATGATTATTCTAGGTATATACGAATTATATTAATTGAAATACCATATAGCATACTATATAATGCATAAGAAAACAAATGAGTGCATATTAAAACCAACTGACCGTAATTTCTTGCACTTGATTAACTGTTAACTAATAAATAATAATTACAACAGCCTGTTAAGTGAATAATTGAACATCATTAATTTGTTTAATTTATAACCAAATTATTTGGAAACACTTAATTTAACGGTCACGGAAGCTCTGAGACTTTAGTTAAGATCCAAGCGCAGTTTAATAGGAAAATCCAGAATCGTTGTCACAGCCAGAAAAAGGGTCAAAACACATGGAAAACAAAACCAGCAAGAGCGCTCAGATGTGAAACGTAACAATAACAAAACCTCAATGAAACTGACAGAAACAAACCAGGTATAAATAGGCAGAAACTAACAAGATAAGTGAAAACAGCTGTGTGCAATGAACAGTGATTAGTCCAGAACAAAGCATGATGGGATATGAAGTCCGTGATAGTGAGAATGTCTGGCGTAGAGTGCCCTCTGGTGGCTGTCAAGCAGGTGATCATGACATTAACACATAATTACATGAAAAATAATTGAGAATATATGTAGGGTAAGAGCAAATGCATGTATAAACTAAGCTATCAGGCTAATCGCGTATCCGTATGCTATGCTAGTACGTAAGCTAACTAATACAGACATTAATGATCATTATAATGTAGTTTAAACATTGGGGGAAGAAAAGGAAAGACCAGCGCAACTTCCCTTCAATGCCGACTTAAGGACATTTGGTTCTGTTTCTCCAGTATTTGCTGAAGGCCAGTTGATTGGCACATGAAGTTAGCTCTTAGTGTTATTTTAGTACTTCACTAGAGCCGTCTGATGTAAATAATGCTTTTTCTAACCTTGGAATTTCCTTCCAGGTTGAGCTGAACTTACGGCTGCAACACCTCTAATGAAAACAGATGGCTCAAAACAAATTGCCACCGTAAAGCACAGTTTGGCATTTTCTCCATACGTCTTGGTTCCCTTCGTATGCTTCTCCGACAATATGTGAAAAACGGTCGAATCAATCGAGGAGGAATTTATTAGCCACCTTACTTAGACTGCCAAATCCGACCATCTGTTTTTATTGGACAAACACACAGAAATCCAATGCTTGGGTTTAATGTCTTGGCACGGTGATGATGTTGTTGTTTTTTTCCCTTTTGTTTGATAGAAGAGTTGCTTATTGCTTCTCTCACTGATGCATTTCAAAGTGCTGGTGCTGTCGGTCACTGTGTTTGTTACATCAAACTTTAATAAAGCCACAGATTGGCTCAAGTCATCAGAAAACTAAGTCTTATTTTGCACAATCCTGCAAAAACAAAACAGTTTATGTTCTTCAAAACACGAGTGTCCCCTGCAATACAAAAATGTTTCTAAAAAAAAAGAAAAAGAAAAAAGTTTCTTTCCAAAGACGGGTTATGCGCTGTGCAACCATGACATATTTTTATTTTCCTCCTGTAAAGTTCTCACGCCGACTGGCGCCAAGTATGCTAATACAATTGGATGTTTGTTAAAGCGTTCAGGAGAGTTAGCAGAGCTCTCAACGCTGTATTATTCATGAACTCTGAATCATTGCACTTTTTAATATTACATTTATCTAGGCTGTTCAAGTGATAGCAACTTCAGCACTGGCTCATTTTATACGCCAACATAATTCAACTGCAGCTATCAGACCGATAAATAAAGGTAAGCAAACGCAGTTATGCACACTACATACTTTAATCCTGATTAAAGATGAGAAAAACACAAAGGCTGAATTCAGAATAGCATTCTAGCTTATGTAACAATAATACTCCAGTATGTTATTCTGAATTTAGCCAATGTTTTGTTTGCTTAGAGAGTCTGTAGCGAATTGTTTTTTGTCGTTCTCTATTTATATTTTAAAACCCTCAATCTGATGGTTTATCAGTATTGTTGGCACTTAATAACACTGAATAATGACATAGAACAATGAACAAACACTGACTGGGACATTATTTATATTTATTTATTCATTTATCAGATGCTTTTGTCCAAAATTGAGCATAAAGGAGCCAACAATGTTAGTGAAGTTACATAAAACACTGCTGTGAATTTGCAGTTTTGTCCTCTTGGAAAAACTAGTTTTATTGGAGAAAAACACAATGAAAACTGCACGTGTCCTTCAGCTTGTTGAATATTTAAAAGTTACACTCTTCATTATTGAACCAACAGGCATACATTGATCTGTTATTTCCTGTAAACTTTCTCTGTTGCTGAAATGCATAAAACATTTGAATTATAATGCTGTGGTGGCACCTTCTGGCAAAGTTAACCATGGGATTCGGTCGAGCAATAAAATAAGATTTATAACATAAAGGCCTTTTTGTTGTTGTTTTTTTTTTTTCCAAAAAGAAGGATGATGCAACTGAGACGTTTTACATAACGTGGAATGACACTTAACTCAGAAATGATGAAACCTTTTTAACTTATGCAGATCTTGCCTTTTATTCAGTGGAGGAAGTGCAAACGCTGCCTACACACGACGCCTATAAACAGGTGGTGATATGATAAACAATTTAATTGGCTGTGATGTGTAAACCTCTCTATCTCTCCCTCTGAAGAATGTACATACTAACAACATTTAAAACCTCATTCTCTCTTATTAGGAAATAAACACACCAATAGTTTTTCTCAACACCCACTCTTAAGAGTCCGGCTGGCGAAACACCCAAACGCTGGACGACACAGTCTTTGGAGAATGTTTTATTACACACTCCTCTGGGTTTGGATGTCATTTATCACTGCTGAATCTCAGCCGGCTGTTGTGTAATGGCCAGCTCTTTAAGAAGGACGTGTTGTGGGAGCTTTCCTGGCCTGACAGGCTTTGAGAAGCTGCAACTGCTCAGGGTAATTTCTCCCTGTTCTCATTCTCACAGATGAGGCCGACGGCTCGATCTGTCCGACAGCAGCGGAGTCGAGCAGAACTCTCAGAAACAAACTTTCCTCCGCTCTCGTCTCGGGCAGATGGGGCTCGCAGAAAGAAGTGCGATTCCAGTCAATGCCGGAGAGCCCTGGAGATTCAGGGAAAATGTAGTGCACGCATCGCTTAGTTCCTTAATTTCAGGCTTCTGACTGGAGGTTCAGTCTTCTATGGCTGATTGGCTTTTCTTCTCATTATTAACGCAGTCGCACTCCAGAGAATGCCTCCCATTGGCTTTACCAAATATGATTTATTAAAACACACTACAACATATTCATTAACAAACCTCAGGTTTGAGCAAAATCGGTGAAATGTCAAAGCAACTCTTGGCGGAAACGTACGCCGTGGCATTTAATAAATTACATTCATGCTGAAAGTTGATTATTATAGTACCTCAGGTTAAGACAGGTTTGAGGGAAGATGAACAGTGTTTTTCTCGATTGCAAACACACTATAACTGATTCAGATGGTCCAATTTCCCAAACCATTCATTCAGTTCTCGAAGCAAAGACACACGTCCTCATTTTTCACAGGTTTAACCATGTTCTCATTCAGAAAACACAAACACAATATAATTAACTCGAGACTCACACTGTGAACTCGTATAGCACACATTTATCCATGAGTAAACATGATAGCAAAACTGATGACAGAATCTCAGGATAATGTAAATTGTGCTTTACAAAATGAATCCTAGTGGTGGGAGACGAAGAAGAAGAAGAGAGGAAAAGAAAAATGAAGGGAACAGGGTTCCTGAAGAAATGCAAAGCACTTTAGTTGACCAAGTTCTTGTGAAGGAATGACCATGAGGGAAGTTGGTCTACAGTATAATTACAGTAAACAGCAGCAGTACTTTAGATGAGAGAACTTCCACTATTCCATCTACAGTAAAAACTCTAGCACATGACGGACACCCACACACTCATAACTGTCAAACTGATTTGTTGCCATAAGTACTTCTTAAGTACTACTTTCTGTTCACTTTATTTAAACAATTTATTTTGATTTAACACCATTGTTTCTGGTTAAAATGTGATTGCTTCATGTTAAATTGACTTGAAATGGTTACTAGAACTCACCTGATGTTTCAGTCAAGTAATCAAACAGGACTTTCACTTCCCATCATGCTTTGCACCAGCTGAATCGGGAGAGTAAATGTTGAAAAAGTGTTATTTTATGCATTTTTTAGAAAGATGAGAATATGGAGAGACTTCTTACTGTTTAATGTTCTGTTATGTAAAAGTTTTTGTTATGTTAGTGTTTTTTGGAGATTAGCGTTGTGGTGAAGTGTTGAGCTTGTGCTTGAGTTGAGGACCTGCTGACAAGATTTGTCTATTATATAATGAAGTAACTATAGTTGTGCTTTGGATCAAACCAGTATCATTTCTAGACTGCCAACACTGATTATCACATGTGTAAATAGTTATGTTTAGTTTGTTGCTATGTAAAGGACAAAACAAAAGCATTAATAATCATAGGATTATTATATTTATAGAATTCATCTATTTAAATAGAATTCATTACAAACAGATTTCCAGGCATTTCTCTTTTTTTCCCCTACAGTTGATGTATTTCGCTTGCTTTAAAAGAACTGTCTCTTGTTTAGTAAAGTTTTTATTATTATTGCAGACTTCTTCTGCTGTCATTGTTTTCCTTGGATTTGCTTCTCAGTTTCATGCAATTTTAAGCTTTTGTTGGTTCATTCCATGTTTTACAGGCAGCCTCTCTCATGCTAATTCAGATTAGCACAGTTGGATTTAAATTAATCTAGTTTATTTTAATTCAGGACTCCATAGTCCAGGTTTTAGTAATCTGTACTTAATCTGTGTTTCAGAAAGCCACTTTTTAAACCACGATTAACTATTCTGGATTAAGGCCTATCCTGGCTTAATTTAAACCCTGTCCGGGAAACCACCTCAAAATGTTTCATTGTCCTTTTGCTAGATATCAGCCTGTTAGCATTGTTTGAAAATATCAAATCAAAGTTTGATTTTAACAATAGAGAATATGTTTGAGGTGTGTACAAGCTGGTGTGTAGTTTTGAGATTGTGTTTATAGTTAAAAATGGTGAATTGTTTCATGAATTCTGTGTTAGAAATCAAGAAAAACTGTAAGGGAACAAACAGAAACATTTGCTAATTTAGTTGTTATAGCAAAACATGTAAAATTACTCACTACTGGGGTAAAAAGGCCAACCCGACCTGAGGCTACAGTGTGTGTGTGTGTGTGTGTGTGTGTGTGTGTGTGTGTGTGTGTGTGTGTGTGTGTGTGTGTGTGTGTGGAAAGGGAGAAGAAAGAAAGATACTGCTGTAATGGATTTATGCAGGAAGACTGTGACTCATTTTTATGATTCAAAAGTATACAGGAAATTTCTGAAGCAACTTACTAAACTATATATTTTTCTTTAACACTAACTTTAAAAAATAATTTCCTTTCATTCTTAAATCTGAGAACAGTTCTGTCAAATAACACAATGACTGATGATCCTCTGTGAAAAACCACAGAGCGTTTCTTTAACAGTGTTGAAGCGCTGAATGTGTGACGATGACAGATTAGGCTGTTCTTAGAGAAATAAACATGAATCATTACCAACGAGTGTCTAAATAAACCACAATAAATCAATCTGGGCACTGAGAAACAGTTTCGAAGAAAGCAGTTGCAGGTCATAAAGCCTTATGGATGTTGACATAAGCAATGCCATAATGCATTATCTTATTATAGCAGTAATGTGCCATTTTCTTCTTCCACAGAATCTCAGCAGTACATTCCCATTCCAGCTGCAGGGATCCCGACCGGAGACAGAAACAGAGACATTACATTTCCAGAGGTCAGAAAGAGCCTTTCGTTTCATTTCCAGAGTCTTGGTATAATCTGATCTCATTGTTTCACGAGGGCTTTATAGCGAATGCTGAACACGCATTAGGAAAGACACGCTATACCCGCTCCATCTATAAAGCTTCTGAGGTGTGAGCGAGCGCACAGTAATTCAGAGCTCATTTGATTGTGTTTCGGGTGTTTGTGTGGTTATTTACAGAGATGTGCTTGGGTTTAGTTGCACTGTAAAGACTTTAGTGAGGCACTGAACAGCCTGAGGTGACTAGCAGCGATCGCTGATGAAATGTGAACAGCAGATCATTTTCATCTTGACCTTGCGCCAAGTCATGGCTGATTTCTCAAGGAAACTCGTCGTGAATCTGGTCGACTGCCAAAACCTCGACTCCTGAAAGTCAAGTCAATAATCAGTATGTAACAGAGCTCATTTCCATAGCAATGAAGCTTATTAATTAAAGCAGTTCGGCAGTGCTTTCAAATTCTTCTGAAGCGTTCGAGACAAACCGTGGTCTTCAAACACATCCATCTGCTGAAAACCCCGTCATTCTCTCATTTGCAGCAAAAGAAACTCATTATATATTCCTAGTTTAGGATTCAGTAATTGTTGATGATGTAAATACAAAACTATAGGCCTCTTCAAAGTAACTGTAGAATAACTGATGTCCTCATATCAATATACGAAGTCATAATTAAGCCAAGCAGATTTTAAATAAATACATTATTAATATATTTTTGTTCAACACAGCAGGAGATATTACTAACATGTCTCTTTTCCACACAATCAATGCAGTCAAATTCATCTGATATTTTACTTGGTTTAAAAATTTTTAAAAAAAATCACTTTTGTATCCAGAGTTTTCCTGATGAACACATTTGATGAAATTGGCTTACAGAAACACTCTGCATGAAATGGACTTCCAGATTTTCTCATATCGGAGAGATTCAGAAAGAAAACCTCGTCTATTACTGTCTCTCTGAATGCTTCACTTTCTAAGAACTGTAAGAACCGTTCCAGTTATATTTCTTGAGCTTGGTTCGGCACGAACGGCAACTGCTTTCTCACCATGCTTAATAATGAAATTAAAAGAAATAGGCCTATTTGACCGTCCTCCATAACGCTGTTGTTATTTATATCTCATATCGTCTGTAAACTCTTGCGTTACCAAAGAAATGACTGCTGCATTTGTATTCCATTCAAAAGAGCTCCATTATCAGCGCCACACTGGAGAATGAAACCGTATCCGTCTCCCGGGTCGGATCGCATGGACCGGAGCGGTTAAGCAATGAGAACGGTTTGGCCCGGCGGTGGAAAATCAGCTTTAGGTCGGTCAATTGAAGCGTCCTGCAGTCGAATGTTTCTATCCGCCGATCGAATCACTTGAGCAGCACTATATTCTTACAAGACTTACACGCCGAACAAGAACATCTCTGCCTGCTTTCAGCCTGCGTATCAAACCACACTAAATCTTGTTTTATACTGGTGGGTCACAACCCCAAAATTAGCCACAGGTCTGTTCAACAGTGCCATATCACATATCTTTTGCTGCTGATGTCCATAATTCAATGCATATTCATCTGTCACTTGGTAGAAGCAGCCGAATTAAACAGACAGACATGGACAGGTTGACCTCATCCTCAGAAAAACTTCAACTAAACTATGAAAGGTACAAAAATATGACCCAGGCTTCTTGAAATAATTTGAATGATTGTGTCACATTGTGTTTTGTCCTGCGAATATTGGCTGTGCAGAGAATGAAACCATTGAAATTCATAAGACGTTTAGAGAGCCACTTTTTCTGTTCAGCCTCTGGCATGACAGTGTATATATTTCTGGCCCAATGGCTTCAGTACTTCACATAAAATCTGCACGCTTGTGTTTACATAAACAGTGTAAAGCGAAAGAACTGAATCTTCACAGAGCAGCAGCCGGAAGCAAAGATGGACAGTATCAGTTAATTTTCCAAAATATGGGAAGATGGATGAACACAGCCAATAAAAACGAAATGAACAAGTTGTAAAAGTCTATGATGTTGAACCTAACCCCCCAGAAAGAGTTAAACAGTCATTTCTGCTTGTCTTGAGGTAATATATCGGTAGACGACACAGTTTTACCGCTTTCATCAGACTGTTCCTCACATGGGTGCATGGATGCGAGGCAGGGAACAAGCAACGGCGCTGGAAAAAAGAGGAACAAACGAAAACAGATTACAGGGATTCAGTCATTTATCAAGGCCAAGCAGACAGAAATCTGCTCAAAGATAGCAGGACGACTCAAAGGAGGCCCTTTGAAATCCCAGGCCGACTCCAGGCCTCCGGCTGCGCCGCGTTCGGCTCCTGCAGGCGTTCTGGTTATAATAAAAACAGAGGATTAATTCACAAAGCCAAAAACATCATGTACTGGCTTTAAAGTGTCCTTGTACTTCATATTATTCTTAAAAGTGGGAGATTGCCTTCACAGCGCCTCAGATTTGTCTTTGGCCTCAGGTTCAAGTTTAAGAAACTTCACACACTCCTTCTGCAGTGCGGGTAAGAGCACATTTTCTGTCCTCGGGCTTCTCGCAAAGCCATAAGAGTGGAAAATCCTCCATAAGGATTCTGCAAGATAATTTAATCCTTTAAACAATTTGTCAGAATCTCTCATACCTAAGATTGTCTTTAAACCTTTAACAAACCATTGCTTCCTGACAGAGCAATGAATAAAAATCATGGTTGACTTCAGCTAGACCTTCATCTCTGGGTCAAGATTGCTTTTTATCAGCCCTGAGAACTACTTAATGCTCATTGATCTTGTCTTCAGAGATAAAAAAAAACAAAAAAACGATTATGTTTTGCTTTTCCATTGATGTGTTCATCCATCCCTTGCCCCTGAAAGTACATATTCTCACTTAAAAATGATTTACTCGCCCTCATGTCCTGCCAAACCTTAATTTGAACACAAAAGAAGATATTTTGAAAAGTGTTTTTTGTCTATACAATGAAAGTCAGCGAGGTACAGTGTTATTTTGGAGCCCACTGACTTTTATTGTTCCTCGATGAAAGTTCCTCAAAATATCTTCTCTTATGTTTCACAGAAGAAAGTCATTCGGGTCTGGAGCGACATGTGGGCGAGTAAATCGAGACAGAATGATCATTTTTTGTCAAGATTAAATCACTGTTTTAGTAATACCAACATATTACTGTTCATATCAGGCCAGTGTTTCTGTTCACTGCACAGTGTATGTCTCTCTAACCAAACCAGATTCAACGAATCAGCTGAATGTGTCGGAGAAGGGAAATAATCAAAATGTGCAGTTTTGGGTCTCCAGAGTTGAGAAACGTGTTTGATGAATCAGCCACTCACAGACCATAAACACAAATCACCACAAATAAGAGCAACAATACAGCTTCCCTGATATGTCACAAAAACACACACACACACACACACACACACACACACACACACACACACACACACGCGCACACACACACACACACACACAGCAAGAGTAAGAGAGCTTCATTATTGAAAGCGTGGCTTCGTTCGCAGCGCAGCTCGTCTGAAGACTCTGACACGAGGGTTTATGATAAATGCACTTGAGTTTAGAAACGTTCATCTTCAGCCTCTACAGCTGTTGTTCTGCGTGACTGTCCCGTTCTAACAGAGATCTATCATTTGGTTTGCCGTCTGCTCTTTTTACATTTAAAGTTATTGTACAGAAGGCATGTTTGGTTGCTTTGGACTCACTGGAATCCTCAAACATTCATGTAAGATGATTGTTTAGATCAGGGGTAGGCAAGTTCGGTCCTAGAGAGCCGCTGTCCTGCAGAGTTTAGCTCCAACCCTTCAGCTGCCTTTAGCCTTAATCCTGAAGAGCTCGATTAGCTTGTTCAGGTGTGTTTGATTGAGGTTGGAGCTAAACTCAGCAGGACAGCGGCGCTCTAGGACCGAACTTGCCAATGTTAGGGTTAGTAAGATGATTTAATGTTTTTGAAAGAAGTCTTTTCTGCTCACCAAGGCTGCATTTATTTTATCAAAATTACAATGAAACAGTGAAAAATAAAACAACAAAAAAGTATAAAGTATAATTTAAAGTAAAGTATAGTATAATTTATATACTAAAGTATCATTTATATCCTGTGATCAAAGCTGAATTTTCAGCATCATTACTCCAGTCTTCAGTGTCACATGATCCTTCAGAAATCATTCTAATATGATGATTTAATGCTCAAGAAACATTTATGATTATTATCAATGTTGAAAACAGTTGTGCTGCTTCAGATTTCTGTGGAAAATGAGATACATTTTATTTTTCAGGATTCTTTGATGAATAGAAAGTTCAAAAGAACAGCGTTTATTAAAAATAGAAATCTTCTGTAACATTATAAATGTCTTTACTGTCAGCAGTGTTTAACAGTAGTGTACAGAATGAGAGAGAGAGATGGAGAGAGAGAGAGGAAGAGATCAGACTGCTTTAGCTTTATTCCAGAATTTCCTATGGGTTTGTAGAACAGTTGTTTTGTATTAATACACAAAATGAAGCCTGTGCTCAACATCACTTGAAAAGATTTTCAGATTTATTCATTTCACATTTATTACACATTCCTCAGAAGTAAAGACCACTGCGGGCCGACGCTTCTCAGTGGAGGAGAACAGATGTTCCCCACTGGCAAAATATGTACTAAGATTTATGTATTCATTATATTTTATTTGATATTTAAGTTTCTGCAATGTTTTTCCTAATCCCAATGCTCCCATAAACTCCCATAGAAAAACTGTATCTTTAAGTTAACCACAGACTTTAATTTTCCTAAAAAACTTAAACTGTAATTCAAAAAACCCATTAGGGTCTTCAGAACAGCTAAAGTTATGATCCCCGTCACAGACCGGCCGTATCTGCAGGTGAATCCGCGGCTCTCGCCTGAACTGATGTTCCTCTGACCTTCAAACCCGATCCGACCGATGAAATCAGTCCCTCGTGCCCGGGTCAAAGGTCAAAGACAGGTCAGATATAAAATAATCATTGAGGAGCACTTCTTTCAGTACAAGCTTGTCAAAACGACATACATACTGATGTGACCTGGAAAATCACGGTCATCTTAAAATCATGTTCTGGAGCTCACTGAATAACAGAGCAGCTGGTTTTCCCAGAGCAGTGTGTGTCATTCTTCATTAACGTAAGGAAAATGAGGCTTTACACCTTCAAATCTGATCTATAAATCAGACAGGATAACAGGTTCATCTTTGAGATTGTTCCTTTCTCCAAGGATACAAATCATATACAGCATTTTTTCCATTTATATCACCTTTAATTATATAGCGCTTCATACAATACAGATCGTTTCAGAGCAGCTGAATTTCACTCAAAAATGAGAATAGAGTCGAGTCTCGGGTGTGTGAGAGGTGTGTGGGTCTGTGAGAGAGATAAATGTACAACTATGATAATAAACACTGATTTACATTCAAGACAATACATAACACAAGAAACAGACTGAAATGAGTAATGATTGAAAGAAAATTGTAATTTACATTTTTGCCCATTCCTGAGAGAAGCAGTGTGATTCATTCGATCAGGATGATTCGTTTGTGAATCAAATTGATGCGGTTCTCGAGTTCACTGACCGTAATGATCTGAAAATGATTAATGACTTACAATTCAGTCTGTTCGTCAATCAGAAGACTTCTTTTTCATCGCAATGGCACGGGAAAGCGTGACCAGCACAGCATTCAAACATTTCCGTGTTAAGTGTCAGAGTGCTTAAAGTAAGTCAGTGAGGTTTGGAGATACATGAGTAAATGATGACAGAATGGTGATTTATGGGTGAACTTTCCCTTTAACTCAGTCAAAGCCCGTAAAGAGCCGTCCTCATCCTCACCCGGTCTCAGTGCTGCCATAGAAACAAACAGGCTCGCTTTCTGACGGAGGTCGCTAATGCAATACACACGGCAAATGCAACACGAAAAAAAGTCATTTTTGCACAACATCATTGGACAGCGGCTCCATAAACGCTCGTGAACAGACTGCAAGTGTGGCAGGAACCTTTGGGGATTGCGTTTATTTGTATGCAGAGCACACGTTTGTTTGTCGTGGTTAGTTTAGACAGCTAATTGTAGTATGAAAGTGATTTTCCGTGGCAGAGAAAGGAGTCAGTGTGAGTCCCATCTGTACACCGCACTAATCAAAGACCCTGCAATCTGCAGGACATCTTCATCATTTAATTTCTACACAACTGTGAGTTAGAAATCATCTTTTATTCCGAATCACTTCCGACTTCCTGCTGATAAGGCGGTTTAGTTCGATAAAGATCAGACCTTGGAGGAAACTACACAAGATAATTCAGTGCTTTTCTAGGAATTCTCTCTTTCTCTTGTTTCATTCCTCCTTCTGAAGACTGTCTGAAGTCAGAAATCATATTTGCACAAATAAATCTGAACATGTTCCTTTTGCACGTTTATACATCTAAAATTATTAGTGGTAGAAAAGAAATGAGACACTGTCAAAGTACATGTTTTCTATATTTCAATAATTATGACAATATAAAGGCCAGTGATTTAATTCAGAGAACAACATGCTGTATATTTCACATCTGTCAACGATGCTTTTATATTCTGGGAATCATTTTCCATCAAAAATCCTTTGTAATAAAATAAAGAACAAACGGTTACAGTGTAACAGTAATTCACTACATGTTTACTATATGGTTAGGGTTAGATTAAATTACATGTAATTATACATAATTTCATAGTTATTACTACAGTAATTATATGTATCACACTGTAAAATAAAGTTTCAACAAACAAATGTATTACTATTCTGACCGTTATTCTTGCCATTTATAGCTTGATGAAGTTCTCCCGAAAGCTGCTTGGATTTTGCTATTTGTAGATTAATCTCCTGTCTTAGAGGATATTTAGCATTTAAATGTAAACTTTTAGAAGATAATTATGATGATTATCATCTGAATATGGAAGGCCTTGCCAGTCAAAGTCAAAAATAGCATCACATTGTGCCACAGAAAGAGCGATGAGTTTGCACAGTCCTATAAAAGACAATTATGATGATAAGGATAATTATGGCCATCTTCCATGCAATAATAAGAGGAGAATGAGAAAACAATCGTGACACTACAGCAAACGGGGGAACGAGCGCGGCTCTTTAGTATTGCTAATGCATTGCTGAGGGAAGGAAAAGGTCGTAGATCTTTGGCAAATGATGAAGCGCTCCAGACGGACACACATCAGAGCTGCTGGCCGACACGGACGCTCTGTGTAATTCAACCTGTCAGACCCGGCCTGGACCGCATTATTAAATACTGACATCAGCTTGGTGTGATTTTACAGTTTCCACCAAATGGTGTTTGTTGCTTTAAAATTCCTTTCAGGCACTGAAGGAGAAGCAGGCGTATGAAATCTGACAGGGACTCGTAACCCTGTGCTGTGAATCCTGGCCACACACACACACAAACACACAACGCATCTGCATTCATCTCATTACACATTTATTTTCTGATTCATATTAATGACAGCTGATAAATTATTTAGTCAGCTTTTTCTTTATTTCTCAAGGGTCATATCAAAGGCCATTTCTAAATCCTTCCCATTATCTATTCCAGAATAAATTGTCTCTGTCCCACTGCTCCTCTTCTGACCTTGCTGACTACAAAACTTCGGAGGGAATAATCGAGCACTTTGCTGCTCTTTTCCACTTAAATCCAAAGAACATTCTCCATGACTTTATCAAGTCAAAAATGACAAAAAAAAACAATAGCCGAATTTTTCTTTTCAGCTTGTGTCATGTTAACATTACTGTCAGGTTTATGGGGATTTTAATTCTAGATTTCAAATAGGACTCTGTGTGGTTGCCCAATTTAAAATATTTTTTGGTCCTGAAAATCTACTGAGACGAGCTGATATTGGCACCGGAATTGGGCTTAAGATCAGTAGAGCGACGTTTTCTTGTGGGAAGGCATCTCTCTCTCTCTCTCTCTCATGAGAGGTAAATCCATTACACAACTGAGCCACACACCGGCTTTATGAACTCCACCACTGCTTTAAAATGCTTAGGTCTGCTTTTTGCTACACTCAGAGGCAAAGCGCTTGGACTCAGACTAAGTGTTTCATTATTATTCTAATTAATGGAGAAAATTAAATGGATCTGTAGTATTTAAGTGAATGATTTTTCATATACTTTGTCAGTAACTACAATAGAGGGGGTTTATACTTCTGCCACCCACTCCAATTACGAAATCCTTCAGTCCCTTTCCATGATCACTCTCCCTAACCTACAGTTATCAGCACGTAATCAAGGGTATGATCGCGCTACTCAGTAGAGCTTGGCTTGGTAAATGTTGTCATATATCTTGGGAGCACATTTACTGCTGTTGGACGAGGAGATTACCCTTAATGAGGCTTCCTGTGAAAGAAATAATCAGTAATTATGGGCACTGAAGTGTACACTTCATGCTGAACACTGAAGCATCAATTATGATAACCAAAGTACATATAATGGAGGTCACACTGCAAATCAATGGATGAACTGCTAATAAAAGCCTTTCAGCACATTGTAAACGCTCATATATAATGCTCAAGACTGTCTGACCCATTATGAGACAAAGAGAGGGGTGTAAAAGTCCCCGTGAAAAATGATTAAATAAGCATTATTTAACAAAAACATTCTATATTATTAAGAAAACAATTCATAATTATAATCAGTAATGCATTTTATTATTCTACACACACACACACGTTTAATTGCACATTTATGTGGACTTTTGGACCTAACTCTATTCCTTAAAACGTTGGTTCCCAAGGAATGCATGGTAAAGGAATGATGACGGTCAGGACTTCAGTCAGTGATTGGCCTGGAGAAAGCAGCAGCAGAAACACTCATCACTTTGAGCATCATTCTCTCATTTGTCCATTAAAACCCTCCAAACAGCCAGCAGCACCTCAAACCCGCTGCGTGTGTCAGCTGAGGTATAGTGGAAATGCTGTCGGTCGATGGGAGAGAGAGCCCAGGCCTTCATCCCTCCCGCGGGACACGGACTTATTCCTCCTGTTCCTGGACCACAGGCTCCTTTTGATTTCAGAGGGCTGCTGCGCTCAGAAGAGAAGCAATGCATCAAAACGCCTGCACAGGGCTGCAGATAACAGAGCTCAGCCTGAGGAATAATAGACTTGATTGAATTAGCCATCCATTTCTCGGCATGCTCATAAATCTGGGATGCCTTGATCTCACTGGCAGCCAAAAGGGGCCTGGACTGAAAAGAGAGGCGGCCTCTCAGCCACGGCAATCACAATAAGCCTGAGCCCAGAGAGAGTTAATGCACGGCTGTATCTAAAAGCTTCTCCCTTTAATCTGGGAGAGGCGGACAGGGACCTTCCCTGGCTCGATTGGGACAGACTCCATCCCCGAGCCTCTGGATGTCAGAGGACACGTCATTATGATGCCTAATAGAGATTCAGAGGAACACACACACAATGAACGAATATGCTGGAAAAACATCTAATGCATCTGTCGTGACGCTTTCAGAACTTTCTAAAGCCGTTTTACTACAGCGAGACATTCATATCATGTATCATGTCACGATTCGATACATATCACGATACTGAACTCACGATACGATATTATTGTGGTACTCCAAGACATATGGTAAAAGCATAACAAAAAATGTACTGTTGATTAAAATGCTAATTTTGATTTCATATAAGCGTGGACTTGGTGTCGGTAACCCAATGCACAGGACAATGCTGACACCAGAATAAAAATATTCATTTGCCATTATCAGCACCCACACATATTCCCCCATTGCATTATTATACATTATATTCAACATTATATATAGTAGTTTTTAATGTAGTACTGACACTAAAACTCTGTAAACTTGAATTTTTTCCGCACACAGTACTTTTCATTTTGGGTGAACTATGCACAACACATTTTGTCACTATCCACAATACGATATTGTTGCATTTCCGATTTCAGCTTCGGATTAAATATTTTAACAGTGCAGACGTATGTGCTGAATCCAGTCCAAACTATGAGTGTGAGGTACTGTTCTGAATAATGGACTGTTATGGATAAAAACATCAGAAATTATTCATTGTAACTGTTTACAGTGTAACCTTGACAGCTCAATCCTCCTTCCAAAAGTCACGGCAGCACCCAGAAGAACCGAAGCTCTCTGATTTTACATTCAGACGGGCACCTTGAACTTAGTGATTCAGGAAGATTTTATTTATTTTTTGTTTAGAGCTGTTTGGTTGGAAGAGTTGAGGGAATTGGGAAGCGAGACGGCGGGTTTACACACTCAGACGTGAGTGTAAGACGAGGTCGCGGGCTGGCGTCGCACCGGAGGCCGACAGAGGCAGGCGTGTGGGGATACTCCACTCCATGAAGGGTTAGGAAAGACTCTAGTAAACTGGGAAGTTGCTACTATAGTGCGTCTCGTGAACAGAAGCTCTCAGACTCTTACATTCAGACAGGGGCGCCCCGAACTTAGTAGTCTTTAGTTAAATATTTTTACTTCCCAATGCAATATATTGCATATATTTTTATTTCTTCTGTGATTATTTTAACTCCTTTTCTATGTAAATCACTTTGAATTACCACTGTGTATGAAATGTGCTTTATAAATAAGCTTGCCTTGCCTACAGTACACGGGTAGCTGTTCATTAGTTATTAGTTAGTGGAGGGTAAAAACAGATGTTTATATATGTGAAAAGGAGGCTTCAAAGACAAACTTAAAGTTCATTATGACTGACACTAGAGGAGCTGCGACTGTCAAATCCAGAGATCGTAGAGAGTGAAAAGATCCAATCAAACTTCAAGACAAAAAATGAGAATAACTCATTATCCTGACATTCATATGAGGTCATGCATTGGTACAGTAGTTCTGTGCTTCTACAGCTGCATCTCTCCAACATGACCACATATAGACTGTTTCAACCAGACTTAAATGCAAGACTAAATCTGCTAAAATGATCATTCTGTGTGAGAACAGAACTAGTGATGGTTGACAGTAAACACTTTAACTTGTTTGGTTTGGGAGAAAAGCAATATTAGCAGGCGGAGCCCCATTAATGTCCCACCAGCTGTGTTGTGTTCATGTTAACTCTCTCTGTATGAGACACACAGTCAACATCTGTGAATGAATCCAGACTCATTCCTGTGCTCAGCTCATCAGACCGGCGTTCAGCAGAGAGCTGAACTGAAGATACACTTACACTGATTTAAAGGGATAGTTCACATTCTGTCATCAAGCACTTGGAACAACAAACCATGACACAATGTTCAATGCAGATACACGCTCAATGTAAATACACACTGTAAATACATGCATTTCATGTATGATGGCACAAAGTTCAAGAATTAGCCATCAAATCGAATTTAAAAATAAGAAATAAGAATTTTGAAATAAGAAATAAGAATTTACAATAAGCTTCATTTGTTAACAATGCATGAACTAACAAGGAGCAAAATAATCTTACAGCATTTATTAACCTTTGTTAATGCCTACAGGAACAGGCACAGAGTCTTGTTTAAACGGACCAAATACACACTGACAAAAGAAAAGATCGGAGCAGCTAAGAGGAACTATTCTGAAAGGCCGAGAAACCAGTTTTCAGCTCACGACCCTGCGTCAGCGTGGAAAGGCCAGAACGACATTACTAAGTATATACATGTGCTGGTCATATAATTAGAATATCATCAAAAAGTTGATTTATTTTACTAATTCCATTCAAAAATTGAAACTTGTATATTATATTCATTCATTACACACAGACTGATATATTTCAAATGTTTATTTCTTTTAATTTTGATGATTATAACTGACAACTAAGGAAAATCCCAAATTCAGTATCTCAGAAAATTAGAATATTACTTAAGACCAATACAAAGAAAGGATTTTTAGAAATCTTGGCCGACTGAAAAGTATGAACATGAAAAGTATGAGCATGTACAGCACTCAATGCTTAGTTGGGGCTCCTTTTGCCTGAATTACTGCAGCAATGCGGCGTGGCATGGAGTCGATCAGTCTGTGGCACTGCTCAGGTGTTATGAGAGCCCAGGTTGCTCTGATAGTGGCCTTCAGCTCTTCTGCATTATTGGGTCTGGCATATCGCATCTTCCTCTTCACAATACCCCATAGATTTTCTATGGGGTTAAGGTCAGGCGAGTTTGCTGGCCAATTAAGAACAGGGATACCATGGTCCTTAAACCAGGTACTGGTAGCTTTGGCACTGTGTGCAGGTTTCAAGTCCTGTTGGAAAATGAAATCTGCATCTCCATAAAGTTGGTCAGCAGCAGGAAGCATGAAGTGCTCTAAAACTTCCTGGTATACGGCTGCGTTGACCTTGGACCTCAGAAAACACAGTGCACCAACACCAGCAGATGACATGGCACCCCAAACCATCACTGACTGTGGAAACTTTACACTGGACCTCAAGCAACGTGGATTGTGTTCCTCTCCTCTCTTCCTCCAGACTCTGGGACCCTGATTTCCAAAGGAAATGCAAAATTTACTTCCATCAGAGAACATAACTTTGGACCACTCAGCAGCAGTCCAGTCCTTTTTGTCTTTAGACGCTTCTGACGCTGTCTGTTGTTCAAGAGTGGCTTGACACAAGGAATGCGACAGCTGAAACCCATGTCCTGCATACGTCTGTGCGTAGTGGTTCTTGAAGCACTGACTCCAGCTGCAGTCCACTCTTTGTGAATCTCCCACACATTTTTGAATGGGTTTTGTTTCACAATCCTCTCCAGGGTGTGGTTATCCCTATTGCTTGTACACTTTTTTTCTACCACATCTTTTCCTTCCCTTCGCCTCTCTATTAATGTGCTTGGACACAGAGCTCTGTGAACAGCCAGCCTCTTTTGCAATGACCTTTTGTGTCTTGCCCTCCCTGTGCAAGGTGTCAATGGTCGTCTTTTGGACAACTGTCAAGTCAGCAGTCTTCCCCATGATTGTGTAGCCTACAGAACTAGACTGAGAGACCATTTAAAGGCCTTTGCAGGTGAAATAAACATTTGAAATATATCAGTCTGTGTGTAATGAATGAATATAATATACAAGTTTCACTTTTTGAATGGAATTAGTGAAATAAATCAACTTTTTGATGATATTCTAACTATATGACCAGCACCTGTAACATATAGTCATATACTAACATAACTCCTCCCTCTACACCAGTGACTGCACCTCCAAAGACCCTCTGTCAAGCTCCTGAAGTTTGCAGACAACACCACATTCATTGGCCTCATCCAGGACGGTGACGAGTCTGCCTGCAGTCAGGAGGTTAAAGAGCTGGCTGTCTGGTGCAGTCACAACAACCTGGAGCTGAACACACTCAAAACAGTGGAGATGATAGTGGGCTTCAGGAGAAACACCCCAGCATTATTCCCACTCGACATCATGGACAGCACTGTGGCACCAGCATCTCTCAGGACCTGAAGTGGGAGTTCCACATATACTCCACTGTCAAAGAGGACCAGCAGAGACTGAACTTATTTCACTAGCTGAGGAAGATCAACCTGCCGCAGTTCTACTCTGCAGTCACCAAATCCATCCTCTGCACTTCTATGACTGTCTGGTTCAGCTCAGCTACCAAATCAGACCTTAGAAGATTACAGCTGAGCGAATCACTGGTACACCTCTTCCCACTCTCCAAGAACTGAGTGAGTAGAAGGGATGGCAAAATCATTCTGGACTCTCACACCCGAGCCACTTCCTCTTTGAACCCTACAGAGAACTGAACTCCAGAACAACGGTTTCTACCCTCAGGCAGTCCATCTCATGAACAGTTAATGCCCCCGCTGGCAATAAACGTGCAATACACAACACTATTACATTTATTTATTTAACACACCATCCTTCTTATTTACAGTTCCTTGCATTTGTACATAACATGCCTGTAGACACATATACCGTCTATTGTTATTTTTTAAAATATTTTGTATAGGGTTATTTCCTATTCACTTATTCTATTTTTATTCTTTTTATTTTATGTATTGTCCCAGTAATTGTGCTGTGGAAGCTTCGGTCAACAAACAAATTCCTCGTATGTGTAAACATAAATAAAGCTCTTTCTGATTCTGATTACAGAAAAACAGTTTTTCAAAAATCCCTTACTGTACTTTAAACTAATGTTAACAGATACAACTTTTGCTCTTAATGATGTATTACTAAATGTTGAGATTACACTGGTATTCCTATCATTATGTGGACATTCCATAGACGTAATTGTTTTTATAATGTACAAACTGTATATTCTCTCCTCTACACTAACCTACCCCAAATCTACCCATCACACAAAATGTTCTGCATTTTTACATTTTCAAAAAACATTGTGTATGATTTATAAGCTTCTTTCCTCATGGGGACCTAAACAATGTCACCAAGGTCAAAATTTACTGGTATTACTATACTTGTGGGGACATTTGGTCCCAATAACACAGTGCTGCCCGACCAAAAAACTTCTTTTTTTTTTTTTTTTAAATGGAGTGTCTGCATTGAAGCATGGAGGCATAGTGGGCAAGTGGAAATAACATGGCTTTTTTAACACAGCATAACTCTCAATCCTGAGACTCGGCCTCCGAACACTGTGCAGGCCTATCAATATCCTTGTCTTATGATGCCCTTTCATGAAGGCCAAGTTGGCCTGGGTGAGATAACTAAGGTACATGCTGGAGGAGTTTTCTGAAACCTGACCAGCAAGCTAAGCCTCTCACAATAGCATCTGCGGCAGGGCTTTATATATTACGCACAAGCTGCAGCGCTGAGTCTGGAAACATTAAATCATTGTGTTCTGCGACGTCTTAATAATTCAAGTCACTGAATTGTCATCCGTTTTGTTGGCTCAAAACCAAGACAGTCGTTATAATGCGTGTTTGCCCCACACTGTGAGGTGGATGGCGTGAATCAGAAAATGTGTGCTGATAATGATGGGGTCGTGCGATGACAATGACTCAGTTAATTGCTATAACCTTTTCTTGCCAAGCTGGAGCTGCATGTCAGCGCTGGAGGGAAATTTGGCTTGTTGCTGTTCCGCTTCATTGATTGCTGTATTTGCTGATTTACGCACTGTGTCATGACAGGCCAAACTAAGACATGACGCTCACAAACACTATCACACCGTCACAAAACAAACTGAAGAATTCAAGTTTATAAGAGAGGGAATTCAAAGACAAGCACATATAGACACACTGAAAAAATACTGTCAAATACAATATGATTTGACATCACTTAAAGGGATAGTTTACCCAAATAAAATAAAACGTAATGATGAAATGACAATTTAACAATGAGAGAATTTATTCATTTTAACATTTAATAGCAACCTAATAATTCCTTGAATTCAAAATGTGCGAAACTGTCGGCAGCGGAGTTCAGTTCAAACAGTCGGACAATGATGCCTACAGAGCCAGAGAATATATAAAGACAAAACGGGTATAGTCTAATTTAATTACGGTTAATGCTTAATAAACTGGTAAACTTTTTATCTGTAAAACAATGATGAACTGTAATAAAGTGCTCTCCCCTTCATTACTGCCGTATCCAGCATCGCTCCAGAGACTGGATCATGAACAGTCTGTATTGAACCATCCTTGAGTAACAACTTTTTAGCAAAACCTGTGTTTTGCATTGTCCCTCGTTCACAAAGCAGTCTGGTGTAAAATGATTTGTGCAGACATAAACAAATTTAGGTATAGGGGGCGCATTCTCTTCAAAAACAAAACGAATCCACTGTGTCTTCAGCGGCTCTGATGTCGGGAGCACATGAAGACTGTTATGTTCACTCTTACATCCAACAACAAAACACCAGACATTGCTGTCGCTAAAGCTGCTCCGGCTGGGAGAAAATGGCGGACGGTGTACAACTCGCTCAGGCGAGTCTATGCTAATATGGTCAGCAGTCGTGGGCGGGGCCTGTGCAAAGCGACGTCACTTTGCCCATAATCTGCAAATGGCTTGTTCTGAGACGCTGCTTATGATTTATGGGGTATAAAAAAAGAGGAGGGGTGGATTTTTATCATTATAAGGTGGTTGTGTTCACACACTGCCAAAACACATTTATGTTCAAACACCATGTAAAAGTGAATTTTGCATAATAGATGTCCTTTAAGGTAGGATACAGCATACAGTAACGCACCACCGAAACAGAGCAGGAATGCGGTTCCTCTCGTGGATGTGCCCGTGTCCATTTACTGTCTGCCATGGGGACCTGCTGAAACGCTCCACGCTTCTCTGAATGAGGCCAAATCCACGGATCGGTCTTGGCATGCACTAGTGGGCCGCGGGAAGCACTACAAATCGCTCGCATCCACCCGTCCTGCCAAATCCCACATCGGGAGCGCATGCTAGTCAGAGGACAAATGTGATAGATGGCACGTCTTCTGAGCCGTCAGAGGGTTTGTTTTACAATTAGACATCTCCAGGTGGTGTGCGGCCCGGCGAAGCTAAACGAAGAAGGCTGAATCCTGTTTGCGTCAGACTCGGGTGAGTGTCTGACAGTTAGGTCCCTCATAAATGTTGCCTGAGATCTCATTATGCCAGACCTTCGGCCCGTTCCTGATGGGGTTTAGCCACATGTCCTTGACACGCAGATACAAGCGCAGATATTTTTCACAGTGGCGTCCGGAGAATCGTAATTGCATTGGGCGCGTGCTTCAAAGCACAGTGCTGCTAATTCAAAACAACTTGATCCGTGGGTAAACAAGTATATGTGTGGATATGAATACATAAAGAAAAAACGCCTTTTGTTACTATCATACTTATGAAGTGATTATTCATGCTCAGATCCCTTAGTCCCCAAATAAATGAAAAGAGCTTAGTTCTGCAGGCTCATTAAACAGACAACGGCTGAAACAACTCATAACAGATCAATGAAGCACTAGCTGATCATAATGATGCTTTCAAACGAGAGCCGCAGTGGTGAAGTGTCAAATTGCACACTTCCGTCCAATTAAATTATCATCTACGCTGCATTCGGGGCAAAATACGATGTTGCTCATTGTTTGTTTTTTGGAAAGTGAAGAATCTCAGCCGATCTATGGTGGTGTGGCTCGAGAGGAAAATCCACCTGATTGAAAACACTCTTCAGCAGAAGCTCAGAGATGAATCCAGTGTGTAGGACAGCACAGGCAGCTGATTTCTGTTTTCATTACACATGCAAGTATTGCTCTTACATACTTGAACAGGCAAGACAGTTTGTCAGGACTTCATCCCAATATCAAATGTCTTCAAGTCAGCAATAAAATCTGACAACAATGCTTTAGATGCTGCTTCTATAGCTCAAATCAGACTAAAAAACACATTTTTCATTCTGGTCCAGCTATTAAAAAGGCGTCTGGCTCTTTTAACTGCCAACTGATCATTGCATTTTTCTACAGATGCTCAGTCTCTCTGTCTTTGAATAGATTCTGGCCGATACCAATAAATATATAACTGATATGGTATTAATATATCATGAGATTGCTGAAGTTTATGCCCTTACCTAAATGAAAAGTTAAAAGTCAGAACAAGAACCCTGAAAACATAACCCATGAAACGTAAACTATAACTATCATCATAATGCTCAGGTTTTTTAGCCCCAGCACATGAAATGAAGACGTACAAATGATTTTATAACAGAACGGCCCTGAAACGATGGAACTAAATCTGTTTCGTTCTTATATTATCACGTGTATCCCTCAGCACAAGCTGCGTTCAGTGCTGACACAGGCATATACTCATTTACCATCTGTAAGAGAAAACACATCAAAGAAATAAAAGATGACAGAAGAATATACCTGCAATACTCAAAAATGACAAAACATCCAAAGTCAGGAGAGAAATTCGCTTCTGACAATTGGAAAATGAATGTAGTCGACTTTTTTGTCTCTGAGGGAAGACGTTTTGAGATTATAAAGATTATAATAAAGAATGTAATGCAATTTCAATAGCAGATGTCTCATGGGAACCCATGCGGTGTCGAGCGCCTGACAAAACATTAGCTGGAAGACGGTAAAAAGGTTCCTTTACTTCAGAGAAATAAGATGAAGAGGCAATGACTGAGCAGTCTTTAAAGCTGCAGTCTGTAACTTTTCTCGATTCAAAATTATCCAAAATCAATTTTTGAGCAAGGACATAACCAGCCAGTGTTCAAATCTCCTTACCTTGGCCCGATACACAACGGTAAGCTTGTTATAATGTTTACTAATTCGGATGGTACTGGTAGGTTTTTCACGGGAAATTCGAGCATGCAGCCGTTCGTCTTTGCATCATTACGTCAGGCATGAAGAAGTAGTTCCAGCTAGCAGTCTCTATCATGTGAGGATCATTTATCCTTTTCTCACAGCAGCTGCAATAATTAGACTAATCATACTGATGGCGGATTGTATGGTATGACAAATCAATGTTAGAGATTAGACTGTACAGAAATTGAAATCTACAGGTAATGCTAATACACACTAAATACACACAGTCACGCAATGCTGATGTTGTTAACATTAACGATTTTAGAAAAAGTATAACAATAATATTAATTTCCACAGTTTGATGTGATATGAGCCAAGCGATCCTTAGATTTATTCACCATTGGCAGTGTGATTTAGTCCAATGCTTTTTTTCCCCTCAGTTGGTCAGAACAAAAGTGGCAGATTTGTTATTCGATCAGATGACATTTTCAAGTGAAAATTCTTATTTTGGTCATTCTTCCACCCGTGCGGTGACTGACGGCCACATATTCTCCTCAAAACATCAGATTCATCCGCGCTGAGGAGCCGTGCCGATGCACAACATACGAAAAGATGATAATTCTGCAAATAACTGCAAATGCAGGATTCAAACAGAGATGGCGTCAAAGAGGCAAAACTTACAGACTGCAGCTGTAATAACGGCATAAACCATTGAAAACTGGAGATGTACAGCTTTTAGTCCATATCTACATGCAGGGGTTTTCCAACCGAAAGACCGCAGGGAAGAGCAAAATAAAGTTTTACAAAAAATATTTTATTCATAATTGTAATCAAGTTGGAATCAAGAAATGCTAGTGTAGTATACAATTAACTTTTAGTACACAGATGCATTAAAAATGTCTTTCTCATCCAGAAAGACGGACCAAAAATCCTGATGACTCATCCTGCGCCACACAGATTTCTGTCCAATCAAACGCTTCACCTGCCCTGACACACCCTGCAGCCAATCAGCACACGTTACCGGCAGCTTATCCTGAAGAATGCCTCTTGTCCTCGAGATAAAGAGAGTCACTCTTTTCTTCTTTTAACAGGTTGTAAATTGAAGTTGGCTCCTGATGAATGCAGTGGTTTGAGTCTATTCCATCAATTACAGTTGGCAACACAATACAGGTTAGCTGTCAGCAGGCAGAAGTTACACTTGTTGTACGGATGGGCTTTATCAGCGTACATGCAGCTAAACACCTCATGTGGGCTTCAATTCACAGATAGCAATAAAAAGAATAGCCAGGAATGACGACAAAATCATAATCACCCCAGATGGATGAATCAACTGTGCGTTTAGATAAACCTGCTGTGTGAGGATCTGTTCGGAGAGATAAGACTGATCTCTGTTTCTGTCCTCGAGCTGCAGGCCTCGTGTTTATCGCTGCGAAATCAAAGGCGTAGGGATCGACTCTAGCGTGGGACGAGCAGGACGGAGCTGCGGCCCAAACGCACGTATGTATCAGACGAGCTGATGGAAACACGCACGTGTCACGGGACGCCAGCGCATCGTCTTTCAGCCTGATTAAGAAGTGACATTCATCACGCCGCTGTCAGATAAGATACGTGGCTCTCGCGTTCAACGTGTACAGCACTTACACTTTAGCTATTATTCGAAGGATTTCTTCAACTACCACACAAATCCTAGCGGTAAGCCGTCACTGAGAAGGATAATAAAAAAACAAATTAGCCTCCTTCCCTTCCCACTCCTTTTTTCTGAATTATTGTGCTGTGGCACGGCTGATATGAAAGCTCTCAGGAAGGTGATGAACGGCGAGTGTAAACATTCAGCTGTGATTAGTGACGACGAGAGCTTAGAGCCGCATGGCCATCCGCGATAAATAAGCGACCTTGGGGACGCGGAAGGACTGACGCTAAGAGCCGGTGCACTTTGACCCTGGAAGTCACAAAACGCTGCCTGCAGCGTCAACAGATCCAGAGATGACAGCCTTGCCGTTCGAGTCTCCTCGATATGATGCACGACTCGCTGGTGTTTCAGGCGGCTCTCGTCCGAGGAAACATCTGATTCCGTGAGACTGTCATACGTTTGGGAAAGCTGCAGGTAAGAGAGAGCGAGGCGGGCAGCAGCGATGCCTCTGATAGCAGAATGTCTGCTTAAATGCTCGGGAAGCTCAAGCGTGTCAGAGCTACAGATCCTCTGGGAAATCAAGACTTGGAGGAAGGCAGACTCTCTGGAAAGATCCCCGGCTCCAAGCACTGAGATCTGACATTTTGAAATGTGAAGTTTTGGACCACCTGCTGTAAACGGAGGTCCGTTCTGAGGCCTGATTAGAAAGAGCTGTGAAAGACCTAATTTGTCTTGTTACGTCTGGAGATCGGCTCTGATTCTTCAAGCTGAGAATCTCTCCTGTAATGAGATCAGAGCCATCGCTGTCTTCATTCATCTTCTGACGCTGAATTATGCAGCGTAGATCTGTTCTTCACAAAAGCTGTTCTAGGAAAAATAAATATTTGACATCATTTCCAATAGGCTTTGGGATCTTGTAAAAACATTCAATCAGAGACAGTAGGTGACGTTCTCCTGAGATGATCGACACGCCGATCACAAAACAGAACAATTGAAATCTTACAAGATGTTTTAGTACTGAAAATATGCCATCTTTTGATCGGGAGAAATGAGTGTTGCTGCTGCAAGCTATCGAGGAAAAATATTGTTTTTTACAGAATTATCAAGATTCAGGCTATTAAAAGAACAGCTTAGCCTCTTTGAGTAATGAATGAGTTACCGTCCTCCAGTGATTATCTCAATACACATCATGATATACAGCTATTGTGAATCTCACAGCTTCCAACAAAATGGCCACTCTCACCCTGCAATGCAGTCCATGACAGAGAGTTTCGCTTCAGCTGCAGCACACCAGCGTTCAGGTGAAGAGAACATCTTCAGTCTTTCTGACTGACTTTACTGCTGTATCTACTCTATGATCCGTCCCAGAGCTCGTCTGCATCCCGTCACTCCTACATTAACATGTGGTTTATTGTCTGCATTTCAATACTGCCGTGGGAAGAGCTAAACATCTTTGACTGTGTCACTTTCCTGCTCAGTTCAGCGTTCGCTTCTTGGATATATTCAATGAACAGTTTAGAAAAATACAAGCTTTCACTAGCTTTGGTCCCCCAGGACATAATTATTTCCAACACCTTATTATGCTTGTCCTAGTCAGAAGACAGTATCGGCTGGCATCATCTCTCTGAATGCAGATGAAGGGATTCTCTAAACATCACCGAGACGTGCTCTGAGCTTCACGGGTGTTATAATGTTATAATATTTACTCATACGGCGGAAACGGGCGTATAAATGAATGATTTTGCTCACTTTGTGGTGCCATGTTTGAGATCTGATTATATCACAGCACATGTCTGCAGTTGCTCGCGAAGATCACTAGCGCCATCTGCCGGTTACATCAGCGACACAACAAACTTCCGGTACAGGTTTCAGTCAGACACTTCTGTATAACATTACACAGGACATTATTAAAAATAAAAAAGCCTAGTCCTTTTTTCACGAGCCAATTTAATGGCTAGCATGTTTGTATCATAGGCTAAAAATAATGCAATTAATGTTATCATTTAATTGCATTAACAAACTAACAATGAAAAATACTTGTACAGCATTTATTATAGGTTAGGGTTAATTTCAGCATTTTTAATCATGCATTATTAAAATCGAAAATTTATTTAAATGAAGTTGCATTTTACAGCATTAACAAAGATGAATAAATACTGTATCGAATGTGCTGCTCATCAGCGACATTAACATTATTGTAAAGTTTTACCAATTAAATCACATTTTCACACTCTTGATTAGGAATGACACTTTACCTTCATTTTTCTTTGTTTTTTCACACATTCATCTTGTTTTCTCCTGGTAAACAAGAAGCCTTTGAAATAAAACATCACAAGGAGCAAAACTGTTTGTTGAATGACGTCAGGCACTTTTACAAAGTGGATAAAAATCATTTTCACACAAAATCAAAACTGTTTTATTGTTTAATGATTAATTCACTCTTTGTTTCATCAATCAAACCCATGACCAATGTACCCATAATAAGCAACTGGTGAAGTGAAAACCTTACCTTGGAAAAACAACTTTTTCAAATTCCCCAGGATCAAAGAGAACGCTAATGCGCATGCGCGGAGCAACAATCACGCTCAGGGGGCGTTTCCCGAAAGCATCGTTATTATTGAACTCTGTTGGCAACTCTGAGTTCGCTTGGAAACGCAGCCCAGGTTTGCGGTGCACGAACGTTATTTAACGTGTTTCAACTTGAAAGCTTCGTTCACGTTCAAAACAACTCCGCGTGTCAGAGAGCGCATGCGCACTTCCAGGTTCGTCCTGGGTGACGTCACACGCAGGGCGGTGCTACGAGCAGGTGTATTTCACAGGTGTAAAGAGAAGTAAATGCGAGCGCGTTTTGTGCGCTTGTTTGATGTTTGTCTCAGGAGCGTCATGGCCCCAGAGTGCGTCGGGGGCTGCGCCGCGTTATTCGCCCTCGGGCTCGCGTTTGATATCACCGGGTTCGTCTTGCTTTTAGTCGGGATTTTTGCCAATCTGCGACTGGACGGCAGATTTTACGGAGACTTTCTAATCTACACTGGCTCCTTAATAGTGTTCCTCAGTCTCTTCTGGTGGGTCATGTGGTACACGGGGAATATTAAAGTTTCCTCGGAGGATCTGGAGAAAACCACCTTTGATAACTTTGCGCACTGGGCGCGGAAACTCTCCGAGCGCCTGTCCAAGAGCGGGAAAAAGCCTCTGGAAGCCCGAGAGAAGCGCATCGATAACGGGAAGAACGGCGATGTGACACATCACGCTCCGACGCGGATAACGTGGGAAAACTCGGGAACGGCGGGACGCGTCAATGAAGCGTACGAGAGGAGCTGCGATGAGAAGACGGTGGAGCTGGAGATCCTGAAGAACTCCGAGATGTTCGGGAAACAGGAACGAGTCCTCTGACACCGAACCGGTACGCGGTCCATCTAACGCAACCGACTTCTGTTCACATCACGGGGAGTAACGCGACGCACGCCTGTAGATTTAAGGATGTTTATCAAATAAATTATGAAAATCTATAGCAGACTTTCAGAAAGATGCTAAAATCACTCATTTACACAAAGGCAAGAAAATAAACAGGCTGAAACTGAACAGGGTGGAAATAAAGGGACTGAAGGTGTCAGAAGATATATTAAACCATCCTCTGAAATTCTGATAATATTGTACTGATTTATGTAATTTGTATCTGCGAGGATAGAAGGTTTTGTAGTGAGAGAAACTAATAGAATAGAATAGAAAGAATGACGTCACATCCTGGAGAACATCTGAAATCTCTGATATGAACACTGAATCTGTCTCTTCTTCAGCTCCTCATCCTCTGCTTAACTCTCTCTCAGAGGATCTTCTGGGTTTGGTCTTCCATTTTATTTTTGATTCCTAATCATTTGATGTAGTGCACTTATCGTTTGTTAAAGTGATATTACAAAAGACTATCAGGGTGGAAAGTTTGTTTACCAGTTAAACATGTTAGTATCGATTTAAGAAGTTTCTTCATGTCAGAAGATATTGTAGCATCTTCAAACTAAAGTGAAATAATTATTCAATTCACTCCACTATTAAACACACACATATATATATACACATACATACATACGCATATTATATATATATAAATGTATGCATATGAATGATGGGGAAAATCACAAAATTGACTGCATAACAGTAACAGAAATGGCCTACAACTATAGCTTGTGTGATTCAGGGTCAGGCTGATGTTCAGCTTCTTGTACCATTTTGCATAAAGTTAGGATGTTTTAAATGTTTATATTTTAAAATGATAGATGCAGTTCTGTGGAAATGTGTTTCTGATGCCGTCAGACTCAAAGCGTTTCTCTCCGCAGGTGCTTCTCTTCCACGAGAGTCTGACGAAGAAGGAGAAAAGCAGCAGTTTTTAACCAAACCTTCATATTTGGACTGGCTGAGAAATGAAGTCATTCATCAGGGAAACGTTTTTAATTTGATGCATTTCTATGAGCACTTTATACATGATTTATGTATTTGTACTTTTAACTTGTACATATGAAAGGTAAACTTCAGATTTACCATCTTTATAAAATAAAGGGTTGTCAGAAAATGATTCATTTGGCCAGTTTCTTGGTTTTGGTATTTTTCTGGAAAATATTCTGTTCTTCTGAAATGTTTGCATTGTTTAATGAAGCCCCTTTAATTCTGGCTTTTAAATAGTGCAACATCACTTTTAGTTTTAGTTCATACTTACAAACTTATACAGCTTTTCCAGTCATAAATTGCACTTCAGGTACTACTTGAACTGTACATTAAAACAAACATTATGAATAATCCTCTGCAAACTTTATGAGGATCAAAGTCTTCTTCTGCTGAAGAGCGAGACCCTGATCATGTCAAGAAACCGGTTCGCCCTTTTGCTCTCGTCCTTCTCCAGTGACAGGCAGGGACTGATGACTTTAACAGACCGGCGTTTACTGCAAACAGAGCCGCTCTGAGCATTAAAGCATAATAAAAGTGAAGTGAAGGAGACATGTACTCTTATCAAGGACTGGAACAACAGCTTTTCTCTCCTGACTTCAATACAAACCCAGGCAAACCTGCCAGACAAATATAAGAGTTTAGAGACACACCCTGCTATTGTGTATCAGGATATTTGAGCCATTAAATCCTCCAGTCTTTCAGAATCACAGCAAACGGACAATAAGAGAGTACAGTAACCACTGGAGAAACACGTCATGATGTTGTTTGATAGTGATATTGCCATCTATCAAAGCAGACACGGTAGTGATATAGTTCATTTTAACCAGTACAAAGTCATTAGTAATTGATCATTCCTAAATTGAAACACTAAAACAAGCATTTTATGTAAACCTGCTTGGAAACAATATGCATTATAAAAAAACTTAAGTTAACCACGCTGAAATATTTCAGAACTCAGTGAACAGTATTACTTTACAGCAACTGCTGTTTCTAAGTTTCGTGCCACCATGGAAATGCATGACAAATTACCCTCCTATAATTAATTCATAAACGCTGTCAAGAAATCAGACAACCAGCGGAACAAGCAGAACAAGACGGTTCACATGGACAGCAGGTCAAGTTTCCATCAACAGTCGAGGTGTCAGAGATATATGGAGTGATCTACTTCTAACACCTGACAGAGAAACTCGATGCGGCGGAGACGTCCGGCTCGCCTTCAGATCACGGGAAACAGTCAGTGTCAGGATCCTTTAATCAGACAACATTAACATCAAAGCGCTTCGCTATAAAATCACATGCAACTCAACAGTACGAGAGCCTTCTGGGAAAATCTTATCCCTTAGAAATGTAAAGGTGAAAATAAACAGGCCTAAATCTTGTGTCAGCAAATAACTCAAAACTCATTACGTCACTCTCGTGTGTTTAACAGTAGTGACGCCGTTACTGTAGTTTCTGTCAACAAATGAATTCTTTATCCATAAATCATTGTTCTTTGTTTCCAAACCAGATTATAATGACAGTAATCAGCAGCAACCTGGAGAGAAAATCTAGTGCATTTCACAATAAATCATTCAAATCCTTAGAAAACAGAGTCATGGCTGTAAAACACTCCCTTCTGTCTGTAACTTCACCAGGAGAGTGAACAGTCTTTTCCAGCGAAGGACTGATTCACACTCGGCTCTGGTTCGGTTCGGATAACTTTAAAACACATGATGGTCATTTGGATTTCTTCACTTGTTTCTCTCAAGTTCCCCAACAAATTCCCAGCTGTACAACCGAGCGGTTGGATACTGGTGTGCACGTGACAAAGAGTTTATCATCCTGATACAGCGCCATCTAGAGACACACAGCAGCTACTACACCTTCAGCAGTCTCTCACACACACACACACACACACACACACACACACACACACACACACACACACACACACACACACACACACACACACACACACACACACACACACACACACACACACACACACACACACACCACAGAAGTTATGGAGTTTTTAATTTAATTTATAAAAAAAATGCATATACCCACTGAAGCTGAACAACATCTACCACTTATTTTTCCGTGTGGAACATGTACTATCTGTGTAGACTCTTTCAGATGTTTGAACAGAATAAAATAATATTATTAACAGGCAAAGAGACTTCAACTTCAACACAAAGATAACAAACACAGCCAACGACATCTCCAATAGAAAAGGAAAAACATTGGGGAGGAAAGGAAATATTAGAAACGAAAGGTAAGTGCAGTAATGATCCCAATTGTATAAAATATTATTTTGCATTTTTTTTTCTTTCATCCTCTGCAGGTTCCCGCAGTCAGGAATCGAATCGGGTACAGCACATTTTCTCAACACGTTCATGCAAGCTGATATATTTTAACAAAGTACAAATGGAAATATATCTATCTCATAGGTTACTGGTTAAAATATGAAAAAAAAAAAAAAAAAAGAGGATGCGAGTAAACATCATTTTGATCTGATGTAATAGCGAGTAACTCAAACCCTCGATAGTGTTTCTTTTGTCTGAAAAAAATAAAAATAAGAATGAAGTAACTACATTCATTTCCATGACCACAAGTCCACGTCTTTAAAAATAAAACAGAATGAAAAAAGCCGAATGAGTTTCAGCGCTGCCTGTTTCTGTTGAGTATTTGTGCCTCAGGAAACACACACAAATAAGATCCTAAAGAACACGTACGACAAAATACTGCATATCTACTCAAGACTGCATTAGGTAGGTGGACATGGAGGCTAGCTGCCATGAGACTGGAAAAACCTGCCCACATTTCCCTTTGCCCAAGGGAAAAACGCTCATTTTTTCCATGTGTGAATCTGAAGCTGAAATGGTGAGCAGGTTCACATTTTAAGAGCTAATCGGTCTGAAATGATGTTTGGCAAGTCCGTTTCTGACCTGTCGTCTCAGCTGAATGTTCAGGACTCTGGGAACGGCGAGCACACGTCTGATACACATGCGTGACGATCACATAAATATCTATGTCGGTCATTGGCCGGGTGTTTGTTCGGGGAACACAAAAGGGGGTTCGTCTGTTTGCTCTTCATCCGCATTCAGCCCGAGACTCTCGTGATGGAGACCTTCTCTGCTGGGTTTACGCCCAGATAATACATTTCATTCTGTAACTTCAAGTAGGCTATAATAATATATGTGTGTGCATATATCTGTGAGTATTTACCTATTGGTGTAAAAGGTCCCTCCCTCCCTCCTCCAGAACAGCATCGCTCTCTCTCTCTCTCTCTCTCTCTCATAATCTAATCCTCACATCTCTCCAAAAACCACTGACATTTCATCTCACCTCACTATTTGGCACCTTGGGTTCATTAACGGGTGACGCGGGTGCAGCAGGTGCGCGGCAGGCGGGGAGAAACAAAAAAACGCGTTGAGGTCAAAGGTCAGAGACGGCTGGCCTAGTTGGTGTCGGTCTGCTTGTCTCTCTCTGCGGTGACGGCTTCGGTCTTCACTCTCTTGGCGTCGGGCTGCTCGGCCTGCTCTCCGTTCTGCCGTTTGGTGGGGAGGGACGCGGAGGCCGAGGCGTGCGTCGCCAGCATGTGCAGCGGACTCGCTGAGGACGACCAGACACAGCGCATTAGCAAAGTTAAACTATCAACAGAAAGCGTCTACTAGATTCCACTAATGCGCTCACAAAAGCCTGAGAGCACTAGTGAAAATACAGCTTTTGTCCTGTTTATGTGCAAAACTGAATCAAATAATGATGCCAGATCTGCATTAGGGGCAAAAAAACAAAAAAAAAATCAAATGAAATTTCTGCATCATAAACACTAGTGCTGCTCAACTGCAGCAAAAATCATAATCATTGTTTTGGTCAGTACTGAGATTAGGAATATTTAACATGATTGACTTCACAAATTTACTGAGCTTTTAACAGTGGATTGCCTTGAATATATATATATATATATAAATATATATATATAATTCAACTAAAACTATGTAATTAATATAAAATATTAAAATAAATACAATTAAATTAGGTAAATAAGCAAGTAAGATGCACTTCCACAACCTACAGAAAACTACTAAAACTGCAAGGGAAGGAGAGATGATCTAAAACACGTCACTGTGAACACTAACTGTTTCACAATAATCTTGTTTTCATTATTAATGCAAGTCAAAATTGTAACTGAAAAAACTCAATGATTCGCCCTAATAAACAAATACCGTGATAACCTTTGCTGTAGATATTCCTGAAAACTGTAGTAACGCTAAACCGTTCCTCACCCGTGCTGCCGGAGCCCTGCACCGCCGCGACCACATGCGTCCCGTTCTGCGTGATGGCCTTGACGGGCAGCTGATGCTGGCCCACTATAGTGACCGTCTGTATGGGGCCGGACTGCGACGTCTGGAGAATACGAGCCGTCCCACCTATAGACGAGGCCGTGATGGCGGGAACCGGCTCCACTTTCACTGAGAGAAACGTGACAAACAGCATTAAAGAGGAGCGAGAGAAGAGATCATGTACATCCAGCCCTTCTGGAAACACATTATACACAGATGCTGTCCACAGAGGTACATTTTGATTTGAGAAAAACTCAAAACTTCCAAAAAGAACAATGAAGTAGTAACGTACAGTCATAGCATTAATTACACAGCTTTTCACCAAATAAATAGTTATTTGGACTAGAAATATTGATATGACTTAAAATGGATTTAAACTCTCAGCTGTTTATTCTTATAATCCATTAGAGTGTCAAAAACACAACGCTCTCACAGAGCTACTGATACTGAAGTCTGAGACGAGGATGGCATCGGCTGAGTGTGAATGACACGGGAGAGAGCGTTGCTATTGACGACGGTCGTCATCAGGAAATTAGGCCTCGGGCCAATCGGAATCAAGTATTCCACAGAGCCGTGTAATTAGATACAGTAAATCACCAGCTGCAACTTCTGATATTCATCTCTATAATCAACATCCATAGAGCTTCTGCATGCTCACCTTTGACCTCCTGGTGCTCTCCGTTCTCGTGCGCTCCTGCTGTGACGATGCTGGACTGGGTGAACACGGGCTCCGCCACGTGCGTGTTGCTCGTAGACAGTCCGGTCACGGCCGCCACGGACACCGCAGGGATCTGATGCACCACGTGCAGCGTCTGCATGACGGGCTGCTGGGAAGCGGCAGCGGACACCGGCGTGGCCACGGCGTAGGTCACGGGTTTGATGGTCTGCGGAAGCTGGCGCTGGACTGTGATGAGAACGGGTTGGGTGTTTAGAGGTGAACCTGTGTGGGATCAAACCGGGTTAGATGCGGTTGAATCTGTCTGCTCTGTAATAATGCTGACAGCCAGAGACACACATGATGAGAAAGAGCCGTGAAATATAAACTAAGCTACTTATTTATATTATATTATATATATTATATTATTATTATATATTATTTATATTATATTATTTCTCTTTCATACTGTGAGAACAACAGTAAATGTGTGCGCTACTAAAGTCAAAAGAAAATAGATCTGCAAAATATTCAAAGTAATGAACACTGTTTCATAATAAATATTGGTTTGTAGTAAACGCCCGTTTTTCTGAATCGAATAAAATAAAATAGAATTTAAAATCAACTGTGACTTATTTTCTGGAAAATACAGTTACCACATGGAAATCAGAGTTGACCAATGAATTCAATTTCTATGACTATCACTTTTTTGTGATTAATGGACGGATGTTTGAAAATCCGTTTGATTGAGACCGATCCGTCCGGAGAATCAATCCGGCTGATTGTGAATGCCCACAGAAACCCCAAACACCCAATCCCTATACGGCTCTTGATTTCAGCACGGCCAGATCTGACGCGAGGGGTGACGTCACCTGGAGCGTTCTGTGTGAAGCAGGCCTCCTGTATGACTGCTAGTTTGGGCTGAATGGCCGGAGCCGGAGCAGGCGTGGGATCGGGGTCCATGGGAACAGGCGAGCCTTCTCTCGATAAGCTGTCTGGAGTCTGAACGCCGCTGGAGTGGGCCGACAGCGCCCCGGTGTGGTTAGGAGATGCTGGAGCGCTCCTGAGGAGAAGAGAAGAACACTGACTGAAGAAACTCGAGCAACACCGTTCATGAAGGTTTAGTGAATAGTCCACTTTAGACGTCTTAATATCCAAGTCTTGACACAAACGCTTCAGAATACCGTGACTTTATTTTCAGTCAGGCTGGTGAAGATAAGTACAGGAATAGATCACCTACAAATGACGATTCTGTCTTCATTTACTCATCTCAATCTCAGTTTAATTATAAAGCACAATTAAAACCAATGACAGTTGACCAGTGTGCTGAACAATGATTTAAATGAGTTACAATTACAATAAAAATCAAGACTAAAAAAGTAATGCAAGACGAACTACAGCAGACATCACAAGGGCTAAAGAAAATAGATGCGCTGTTGGTGCAGTTCTAACAGAAACAGGAAAGCTGGTCCACAGTTTTGGTGCAGCTACGGCGAACGAAACCGCATTAAACTCACCTTACGGTAACGAGACGGGGAGAAAATAAAATCACCTGGATGAGAGCGGGCCGAGCGGAGTCCTAAAGCAGGGAACGCCGCGCGGCCGGCGCTTGCGGAAAGCCTGTTCGATCAGCTTTCCCTCGGATGAGGGGTCGATCCTCCAGAACGAGCCTTTGCCCGGCTCCTCCTGAGATCTGGGCACTTTGATGAAATAGCGGTTTAAGGACAGATTGTGACGAATCGAGTTCTGGAAGAGAAACGTGACAAAAAAGGTAAACAGTTTGGTGAGGGTCAAAAGAAATGTAATCTCATTGGACAGAGTGCGTTTACATGCACGTTCTTAACCCGATTACGCTCAATAAGCCGACAGTGCACGCGGTCATGTAAACGCGCTCGCTGCAACGATGAAGCAGACTGTAATGAGGCCCATTAAACGGGTCGTGTCGTACTTTTCCCTCCTGTGGTCTACTTTCAGGTTTATTGTCTTTCTTTTGCCCACATGATCACTCTCCACACTTTTCTTTGCAAAACGAGGAATAGCTTTGCACATTCACTCCAGCTCCGCTCGCGAGTTTGCGCTCTTTGCAAAGTCTGCATTACGTCACAAAATGTGTAATGCGCTCTGAAATGTAAAGACTGAAACCAGCGGGAATCTTGTTAAAAGATGAACGTCAGCCACATCATGCAGTTACAAACACAGGAGGAGCCGTTTTGAGCATTTATCAGTTCTTTGGGCATTAAGGAAAAAATGCTTTAATCTTTTTAATTTATAAATGTGGATGGTCATGTGTTGATGAACCCATCTGGCTCTTATATCACAGGATCAAAAACCATGAGATTGATCATGGAATATGAGCCCTATAAATATTTGGACTAAATGGGAAAGCTAGGACTCTCATCTTGTCCCATCAATGCTGTAAACATCTTGTGGATTTTCCCAAACAATAAGTCTGTCTGGGCCGCTCGAGTTCGCCTCATCCACATACAAACACTCCAGCACTGCAGAAAGACTAAACACATGAACCGAAACAAAAGAGCCGATTGACACTCACTTGCCAGCCCTTGTCTGCCGTCCTGTAATATGGATAATTCTTAGTAATGTGGGTATATATTCCATTCAGTGTTAGTTGCTTGTCTGGAGCCATTGTGATGGCCTGAACAATGAGCTGCGCGTACGAGTACGGAGGCTTGGAGTCGTCCTGTGAAAGACAAGAAGAACGTGACGTCCACATATGCACTGATAAACGAGACATCATTAGTCAGGGTTATTAAGAAGCCACATACTTTCGGACTGTCTCCTCCGGAAGCTTCCTTGTCGTTCTCGGATTGGGAGTTTTCATTGATGAGATCCGCCGTGAGGCCACGACCCATTTTGTAGCTGGAAAGCCCCGCCCCTCGCGGACTTGACGGACATGAGTTGGCAGCGCTGAGGAAAAACGACATACGCATGACGCATTAAATCTGAGCTTTAAAAATATCCCAATGATGATAAGGCTTCAGGCCCAGGGGGCAAAGGTCAAGTGTAAGTGTAATGCACGCACCTGATTGTGCCGGTCGGAGATGGGAGTGGACTCATCAGGTGGGCGATGTTGTCGGGAATGTTGATGGTCAGCGGCGAGATCTGGGGTTGGACCGCTTTCACAGGAGACTCCGGGGCGTTCCTGCGCTCTCTCTTGTCACTGGACAAGGCCGTGAATGTAATTTTGATATTTGTGCTGGGAAACCGGAAAGTGCACCTACAAAACAGGAAACGAGCGAGTTAGCGATGTCAACCCATTACACGCTCATCAAGTGGCATTCAGAAAATAGAAATCCATGTAAATAAAACGCAGAGAGATGTTGATAAACCAGCCAGTAACAGTAGAGCCGGTTTATATATACAGACATCAGATTGATCACACGACAGACATTATTTCATCAGAAATATATATATATCTGAACCTCTGCAGTGTGTTCAGCCTCAGGTGACGTTAAAGCATGTCAGAAACGCTTCTGCTGACTATAATAAGTGTCATTAATCTTTGCAATCTGAGGTGAGGCTGATTTAATAGACTCTGCAACTTGGCAAATGATGCATCGTCTAAATAAAGATGGAATAACAATAAATGTGAACAAATTTAGTACCCTTCCTCCATGCATGTACTAAATACAAGGTCAAACTATGGCGTTAAAACTATTACTTTATTACATTAGCTAGAAACGACGATCTCATAATCAAATATGAATTATATTACTCAGGCCATTATTCAGTGTACGTCAGATGGGGGTCAATTAAAAGGTCATCGAGGACTGAATGAAGCCCAAAACACACTGACTCCTGGATCTTCGTGCAGGAATAACAGCACTATGTTCGTTTGATATGCTTTAGAAGAAAACTGCCATTAAAGACACATGATGGTGTCAGATGCAGAAGCCTTCAGTGTTGTGTAAACAGAGCGAGGCGGCAGCAGACGCGCGTTAGTCGCGCTTGTCATAATCAACACGTGCTGAAACGAAACAAAACAAATACCGCGAGCGTTCGACGCAAACGCATTCCCGCGGCGCTCGCCTAATTCCTACCGACAGACACGCGCTTACATGCGGGGAAGCTGCAGAGGAGGCGCCCCTCGCCTCTGGAACACCCCGTCCACGAACACCCCGTTTTTGCCGAGGCATCGAAGATAGAAATCTCCGCTTCCCGTTCCATCCTCGCCGGCGGAGAAAATCTCGAGGTGCCTCCGTGAAATAAAGCTCGAGTGGCCCATGCTCACGTCCACGGAGCCTTGTGACGAATTCCGACCGATGGTGACCGAGCGCTTCTTCATCAGATACTCGAACTCTCGGCCCTCGAGCCGGGCGACAACCGAGCCTGACATCCCGCTCACCGCCATCTTTATTATTTCTCTTGACGGGAATTTGACACAATAAAATGAAGGAGCAGACGGCCGTTTGTCGGTCGTGAGGCCCGGTTGCAAAATTTAGAGGGGGGGAATCGAATCAAAGGATGAGAAATAAACACGAAGGAACGCGCAGCCCGGGGACAGCGGCTCCAACCCACCGCCGCGACAGAGAGAATGAGAAAAGGATCAACTCTACCAAACAAACCGTGGAGGCGGGGCTAGCGCGACTGACAGCGGTAGCGACCAATAGCTCGCCGACTCTCGAAGAGAAAAATGCAATGCACCAATCAGCAGTAGGCGAGCGCGCGTGCAGCGCCGGGGGTTGGTTGCAGTGTGAGCTGACACGCATGTAATTAGTGTGTTGTAAGAGACGGATTGGCGATGCCACAGAGTTACCGTCGCTGCGGACATCCTACGCGCAAAATAACAAGCTTTAGACTGCAATGGTGCTTTACCGAAGAGATATGATAATCCACTCATCTTCACACGACTTTGGTGGCCTTGGGCGATGACTGTGTGTTGTAATTATTTACTTGGAAACTATTCCAGAGCAGCTTCAGTCTGCTCGTGTGCTTCTGTAATGATGCTAGTAGCGATAAACAAATCAGCATGCAAGAAAAATATGCAGCATCACCTTTGCCAAGTTCCTCAAACTGCACAACCCTAACAGAGAGAGAAGAGAATCACACTCACACTCATCTATATCCAAGACAAGAGTTATTCCCAACCAGATCTGGTTACACCTCGTTAACATGAAAAAATTGCCATTCTTTATTTTTACAATCATCTTTAATTTGTCATAAGATACTGAATTCTGTGGGCATCATCATCATCTTCATGAAATTATGCATATCATTTGCATGTTATCAATGACAAAAGCATCAAACGAGTAACAAAATAGCTTATAGATACATTTCAAAGAACAGTTATAAGAATGAAGACAGAAACTAACTAAAAAACACTACGTTCTTCAGGTGATCAGACTGGCACGTCTGGTTCGAGTGCGCGAGTCTTTAAAAGAGATCGGCGACTGCGACACTACAATCTGCAGCCGCGTTTCAAGAGTTTACAGTCTACATCCAAACTACTGCTTACGTTAACCTTAATTGAAGTAGCAATGTAGTTATTCTCGATTAGTTTGTGAAGAAATTTTATTTGAAACAATGGAGAGTGTAAATGTGGACTAAATATGATCATGTTGTGCTCGTTTCACGTCTCTCGTGTGATAGCACAGTCACTGAAGTAAAACTTTTACACTGAGATAATATTGTTTCCTTAAAGCCGACGAATCCTTGCCAAAGAAAAATACTGCATTACATGAAATGAGAAGCACACATTTACACCATAAAATGTCTGTTTTGTTATACTAGTCTATAGAATATGTAGTTACGTAATTTTCATCTGGTGCTCTTACAGCAAGAAAAACAATATCTAACACTAACAAATACATAGTGTGAATGATGTACATGTACACCCACCTCTCGCCTGAATTACATTAGATCAGGTTAGTGGACAAAGAGAATCGCTCTCGCTACCTAGCCAAGGACATCAACGCTTAAAAAATCCCATGGAAGACCATTTAAAAAATGCTGTCCTTTCAAAAAAATAAGGTTTCCCTCGTCACTCCACAGAAAGCGAATTCTGCGCTCACAGTTTTTCAGTCATCTCTCGTCTTCTGTGGTTTGAGTCGAGAGAATTTAGAGTTTCTGTGTGTCTCTGCGTCACGGTCGCCTCCGAATGCCCCTGGAGTCTTTTGACATCCTGGAAACTTTGAGATGTCGAGAAAGAAGCAGTCTGGTAAAGTGAAGTAGTGTCTGCGCTCAGATCTTCTCGTCGGTCATTTCCAGGAACTGCGCGTACACGTCCCTCGAACACTCGCCTTTCTGGTTGAACAGAAACTTGTAGTAGCTGCCGTCGGAACAAATGGCTGGAAGAGGGAGGGAACGGGTCGGTGGGAAAGTTGGTCACTAAACAGCTGAGAATGACCGTTTGCTTATTCACAACACATGCATATTCATATTACACGGTTCTTTTTGATAATATGACCTCATGCGTAAAAAGTGTGCTTTCAATACCAGCACAGAGGAGCTCTTAAAAACAAGCTTCACTCTACCTATGACAGCGTTGGGTTCTGTTCCAAAGGCACAGACGCAGGCCGAACCGGACGGGACCTGGAACTTGGAGAAACTCCATTTGGAGCTGAAATACTTGGGGAGAAAACTGGCCGATGCCAAGCTGAGGTAAAAGAGGGTTTGAGGGACATGTGAGCAAGATGCCTGCACTAAAATACGTGAACATAAATGCCAGACAATAGCAGCAACGTCTGATCATTAAAACCCCGAGTGTGCTTCAACACGAACCTGGACTGCTTGTTCCTTTTGGGATCCTCTGCAGCAAATATGTGGACTGTGCCGTGATCGCTCGAAACGCAGATGAGCGACGCGTCCTGGTTGAAGTTGATGCTGAAGTACAAATACACGGTTATAAACACACACACGTTGCTCTTTACAGTAATAGAGTAGGATGTAATGGGTTACCAGTATATATTGGCAGTCTGTGAGCCTCGTCTCAGCTCCTGGATGAGATGACCTGCTGAGGTGTCGAATATTCTGATCAGGGTCCCCTAGAGAGAGGACAGATTCTCCATTAGCCAAGCACTGACGTATTCTTGGCCATTCAGTGTCGGAAGTCAATCTAGTGACGTGATCGGACAGAGCAGTTTGCTGTGTGTGTCAATGTGTGACGTCAACACAAGAAACGAATACAAAGACAATTGAGGTGGCGATGCCAAAACCACCAGTGGCGCGAGAACTGACTTTTTCTGACGCCGTGGCGATCCGTGTGCCCTGCAGGTTGAGCGCCACGCAGCACAGCGCCCCCTCGTGAGCAGGAATATCCACCGGCGGTTTCTCCGTGTTGGCCAGATCGACTATCTGAACGTGTCCGGAGTGCGTGGCTGGGAACGCCAGCAATGAATTGTTGCTGTTTGGGCACAAGACACACAAACCTGCAGAGACGGTCAGAGTGAGTGTTCTTATTCAACACAGTACAGTTCTTATGTCTGTCCCGCAGATTAGCTTATGAGAGCACAGATGAATCGCTACTATTCTCTGTGAATGTAGTGATGACCTACCTTTGGGGTTATAGCATGTTTCAAAGACGTGCAGCTGATGAGGATTATGGGTAAATGTAAAGACTTTAATCATGGAATCCAGAACCACCACAATTCTGAAACACCAAACGAAGAGGTTGAGCTAGAAGAAGGAACTTAAAGCTGATTATTACTGTAAGTTCACAGGCTAAGGAGTGTCGTAAAATGTAAAAGTAATTTGTGTGCGTGTTTTTGAAGCATTGCACAATCACAGACGCTCGTGATAACCATCAGACAACAATGACTTCAGGAGCTTTAATAAGCCTCTAAAAGACTCTTTTTGATGTGTTCATTGTAATGCCATCCGTTGTTATTCATTCTATTACTGACTTTTCACTTTTTCTTCACTTTTGAACTGTACTGTATTATAATAAATTATTCCAGGAGTTTTTGTTATGGTATCAAAATTAGCACCATGTGTAGCATGACATTTCATTGGTATTTCTGTACAATATTTATCAGTCAATGTCAAAGATGGTTAAAGTAACCTGAAGTTATGGCTGATCTGTAATATGATGCTGCTGTACTGCATCTGTGATACTGGAACTTTGAATCTCCTAAACCATTTTATCTCTAAAACATCCTGAATCAGTTGTCAGATATTTTCACAATCAAAATCTAACAAATATTATACCAAAGTATTTAAACGCATATGAGCTCGAGTTCAAATACCTGTCACGGCGAAGCTTCACCGCTTTGACCTCAGTGGAAAACTCGATCTCTATCACAGTCTTTTTCTTGAGATCATCCCAAATCATCACTAACAAAGATGCAAACATATGTTTTTAGAGATTTACTTGCATATTACACTTATGCTAAATTCTTTCATAAACATCAAATATGTTTATAAATTACCCACTGAAGTCAGAACATGCACTAAACGTGTGTCACCTTGTTTCACAACTTTAGCAAATGATGCCATAAAGCCTTCGACCAACATCCATCTCAAAGAGAAATATACCTTTATTGGGGGGGTACTTGGGTTTTTTCCCGCCTCCCACGAGCGCAAGATAATTGCATCGAAAAAGCATCTCCACGTGACCAACGCCTCCCTCCAGAAACTCTGAACAAAGAGAATCACTGAGTCATCAGCTGCCACAGTAAAGATCCATAAACTGCGAGAGGTGAATGAGTAACTGTTGCTAAAGCTGCTCCTCGTGTGTGTCTGTAAACTATTCCTGAGTCATCATGCAGTCAAAGAGCAGGACTGAACTACAGACAAACGGATCTCTTCATCTGCTGTATGTATTTGCATTAAAAGCAGCAAGTTTTAAAAATCACATATGAAAAATGAATAAGTTACTAACTATCACATATTGTTGTAATACTGTGTTATCCCTTGCTGTAGCGGCGTCTGATCTGAAGTGTTTTCACCTGTAAACATCTGTCCGTCTGAATCTAGTGAATGAACATCTGCAGCCGGTGTCTGAACAGCAGACTCACCTTGTTTTTCCTTCTCTTTGAGCGGGTCTGTGTTATACACCCTGAATCCATTTTCCATTCCACAAGCAAAACATCCTGGTGGGGAAAAACAGACATTTTAAGGGAAATACTGGCATTTCCTGTGATCTGCTGTTTGACCTTCAAGAGGACAGTGCTGGAGATGGACTACTGACCCTAACCAACCCTAACTAACCCTAACCCTAACTAACCCTAACCCTAACTAACCCTAACCCTAACCAGACTAACCAGATCCACATAAAGGTGTCAGTATCAGATACACGCCTGTACATGTCCATGTGGCTTGAGAACCAATTATATTTATGAGAATCCATTTATTAGCATCTTCCTGGGAAGCAATTAGTGAGAGAAGTACAACAAATCGATTGATTGATTTTAAGGCCCGGTTTCACAGACAGGGTTAGATTAAGCCAGAATCAGTTCAATTAGGGCATTTAAGTAGCATTTATTAACTGCCTTAGAAAACAAACATAACTGATGTGCATCTTGAGACAAAACAATGTCACTTACACATTTTAAGATATCTCAGTGATATCTGATTTGATTTAAAACATCTCAAACATGAGGAGATCGAGATATAGAGCTTCATTACATCCAGTTATGATTATTAGATGTAAATGTCACTGTGACAGAGAGAAACCTGCATAAATCCGTATTTTAAACCCGTCTTCATTCTCAGTGGCTTTAACGCGTCAATAAATGCTGCTTAAATACAGTTATTTGAGCCCACATTGTGGTATAGTTATTAACGCACGTTATCGAATCCTGACAGACTTTAATAACACACAACAGAGTTATTTAGCTTAAATGAAACCCAAATGCTCAGATTGAAAGCTAGCGCTATTACAGTTAGCATGGCTAACCCTAACTGTCAATGTTTATTTGACAACATGTGAAACATGGTCACTTTTCAACGACGTTACCGTCGATATTCATAGCTAACGTTACAATTGTTGGTCAATTACAATAAAAACATAAATACAAACACGCTGACAGCAGCCCTAAAGGAAACAATCATGTGATCTCTGTGGCTAACCAGCTGTTCGTTAGCTTGCTAGCCAAAACAGCAGTAATGTTCATCAAGTTTAACATTTCTTACAACCAGACTCTTAGACTGGCAACAACAAGCAGAATGAAAACACTGATGTGTTTTAATGTGTAAAATAAATAACAGTTCTCTGGCCCTGATTCATAACGGTTACGGTGAGTAATGTTAGCTTGCGTTAGCTGATAGTAAACATCTTACCGTGATCCTGGTTAAATCCAGCATACAGTAATCCATTACCGTGAGGGTTTGATGGTAATAAATTCATAGTGCTTGGTGTTACTGGTCTGATCAAAACGAAAAGACTGTAACCCTAACTAAAGGACGGCATTAGGAGCTGTAGGCTAATGCTACACAGCCCAGTTTCGCGTCATGACTGTCTGTCAGGAAATAGAGTTGGCCGCGCGCCTGCGGTTCCTCCCGCCGCACCGACTGAGCTCCGCCGCGATCCACTGCAGAAACACGCTGCTCACGCGTTATGTGATGTGTTTGCTTTCTTAATAATCAGATATGACCAAAACATAAGACAACACATGACTTATGGACAACTGCTATCGTTATTTTATTGTATATATTTTATGTGTTACAAGAAACACGCGGTTATACTAAAGATTTTTTATATATACAGGAGCGAAAATGATACTGCAAGCGACAGTAAAATACCAGAAGATGGAAGTGAAAAAAACGGAAGCGTCTCGTGTATAAGTATGAAACTGTTCCGAGTGTTTATCGTCACCGCCCCAGTGGCCTAATGGATAAGGCACTGGCCTCCTAAGCCAGGGATTGTGGGTTCGAGTCCCATCTGGGGTGATTTATTTTTACATCCAACGAGTCTTTTAATCGCGCATGCGATCCCAGAAACGGTCTAACGGTGGATAATTCAGTTTAATATGTTACAAAGAAGGGTAAATCTCGGATCAGGTGTTCCCTATGGCTACCTAGAGGAGAAACGAACGGATATTTAATATCACATAAGTTCATTTTACTCTGCCTGAAAAAAATTATATTACAGTCCATTAAAAACACTCTTTGAATCCGCTTAAGAACGAGCGGTTCCATGGTGTAATGGTTAGCACTCTGGACTCTGAATCCAGCGATCCGAGTTCAAATCTCGGTGGAACCTTCCCTATTGTTTACCTTCACTGTCAAGGGGAAATAATTACACACTTCTTTCCGTCTCTCTTATTATGAACCTTATAAAACAATGAAAATGAACATACGCACCAGCAGTAGACATGTGTTTACAGCGACATTGTAAAGTTTTTCAAAAATGACCACTGTAAAGTCATTATCACAAACAACATTTTTGATCTCAGATGTTATTCTTGCACTCCTATTTTGAGAAAAACCACAACTACAAACAAACGCAATTTAAAGATTAAAGCTCTTTTGGGATGATTTGTGCCAGGCTCAGCGTCTGCCTCTAATATTAGATACTTGCTAAGACTGAACAATGCCATATATGAGGCTAAAATTAGTCAATGAAATTTGTGGCTTTGAAAAGGATGTAGGGCTGATATATATATATATATATATTTTATAATTTCTGTTTAATTTTAAGCTGCATGTATGAAGTAACCGCCCATTTGACGCAAAAGCGGATGTTTTTCTTGCACGTGGTTCTTCGTTTTCAACATGGCGGCGGCATCCATGGTTACAAGTTTCTGTTTCTTACAGCTGAATAATCTGTCATGTTCGAGGAATCTGTGCCGTCGATTACTGACTGTATTCAGTAGTGGTAAAACGCGATTGAAACTCTATGCAGATAGTAGTGATTTTCACATGAAAAAAGCATCGCATTTCACACAGGTGAAACATGTTTTTTATCTCCATAATTTAAAAACATAATTTCTGCATTTGCTCCATGACTAAATTATGTGCGACATCTCATTGCTTCTGCCAACATAACTGTGATAAACATAACTGTTTATTGTCAGGAAGATCTGCTCTCGCACATCCCTGTTGGTAAGAGGTTCATCATCGACACCAGATGTGTTTATTATTATAACTCAACTGGCTGAAGCTCTTTTCTACTGAAACTCTGTCTTTCCTCAGATAAACTGAAGATAACATACAGTCGGAGCAGCGGACCGGGCGGCCAGCATGTCAACAAGGGTAAACCGTGTTAATGACTGATGATCTGGTTCGGGTCAGTAACAGACAGAGTCGCTCGTGTTTTGCGCTGATCGTTGCTTCATGGCGCCACCTGCTGACGCGACGATGAAACCTGCTGTAACCCGCTTTAATAATAATAATAAATAATTGGTTACATTTATATAGCGCTTTTCTGGGTACTCAAAGCGCTTTACATATTGAAGGGGGGGATCTCCTCCTCCACCACCACCACCACCACCACCACCACCAATGTGCAGCATCCACCTTTAACTAGTGAACCGTGTGTGTTAGTGCAGACTGCACACAAATATATTAACATTAATACATGTTAAACATGCTGAAATGAGTGTGTGTCTGATGTGATTTATAGAAAAAGTGGTTCAAGACAGGAATGGATTTGTCAAATAATAATGTACTTTCTGTTCAGATTAAATGTGAATTTTATATACACATTCATTTTTTCACCTAATATTCTGTAATGCTGGTTTGCAGTCAGTACGAAAGCAGAGGTCCGCTTCCATGTGCAGACAGCAGAATGGATTCCAGAAGAAGTGAGGAGGGAGATTCTCCTGAAGGTGAGAGTAACATGTACGTATGTATGTACATGCATGTGTGTAACTGCTCACGCATGAACACTTGTGTCAACAGAATAAAACTCGTGTCAACAAAGCAGGAGAGTTAATCGTGACCTCTGAGATGAGCAGAAGCCAACAGAGGAACCTAGAAGACTGTCTTCAGAAGATCTCAGAGATGATCGCTGCAGCCAGTCAGCGGCGGCCGGAGCCGGAGCCGGAGGATCTCGCCCTCAGAGCTCACAGGTGAGATGAAGCACAGAGAATCACAGAGAATTGCTAATGCAATGTTGTGTCACAGTGCTGTTTTTTGTTTTCAGATTAGATAAAAGAAATTTGGAAAGACTCAAGCAGAAGAAGATACATGCTGCAACAAAGCAAGCAAGACGAGTCGACTTTGACTGAACCCAAAACATTATTTCATTTGTTCTGTATTCAAATTTTGATTAAAAACTCACCAAAATATCACACTGTAAAAGTTGTTGTTGTATGTATAGCATGTACTGAATTATGTCAGATTATTTATAACTTTTTTTCTGAAAATAAAATTTTAGATTTGAAGCAAGATTTAATAAACTGTAAACCTGTGTTAAAGCAAAGAGCTGGTTTATATTATACATGTGCTTTGACTGTTAGTAGAGGGTAAGACAGAGTTAAAGTGTTTGAATAACACACTAGAAAAACCCCATTACTCATCCAATCGTGTTCATTGGCTTTTTTAAATGTGAATGAAACTGAAAAATTGAATAAAATATAAAGAACTAAACCTATTTTTTGATACAGTGTCACAGAGAAATCCGCAACTTTGTTACGGGAATAAAAGGATACTAGCAGAGGATGGTTTCGATCCATCGACCTCTGGGTTATGGGCCCAGCACGCTTCCGCTGCGCCACTCTGCTGCTGTGGTGAAGCGGGATTTATCTGCTAATAGTCATCTATATGTCACCAACAGACTGACTTTCAAGCGTTAGTTGACACATGAATTTATACTTTGTTTTGAAAAGCAAATTCACGGATTTCATTTTTAAATGATATTAGTATGTTTTACTTATATATATAAAAAGAAAGAAAGAGAGCGAGAAAAGAACCGACCACGAAGGGACTCGAACCCTCAATCTTCTGATCCGAAGTCAGACGCCTTATCCATTAGGCCACGCGGTCGACGTAGACGTAATATTATCATTACATGTATGTATTATTCACTAACGTAAATTCTCAAACGTAACTGATTCCTGTAATCCTGCTTTAGCGTTTTTGCTTGTTGTACATCCATGTGAAATAGCGGTCGAATAATGAACGAGCACTGTCCTTTTAACCAACTTAACTTGTCAGTTTTCATGTACCATGGCATGTGATGTCATTAAGTACTTATGCATCTACCAACAGTCGGACACACTCAACACACCCTAACGGGTTTCTCACCGCAGAATTTGCTCATCTCAAACGAGCCTGATCCTTAAGCCGTTTTAAGTAATGCATAAAGAAATTGCGGGTTGTAAAATAAGGCATCGTTCAGCTGTTACAGTCAAAGCACTGGGGACTTCATCAGTTTTGGAGGCAGATTATTTGGCTTGCATTGAATAAGAGCCAGTGTGGTGTGTACTGTGCTACTGACCACTAGAGCAACAAGAATGACTGCATGTTTATTCTTATTTTTCATTTTAAAACCGTCCATCTTCCAAAAGGAGTTTTTTCCCCCCTTCATTTACAACTATAATAATAATATTTTTTGTGACTGAACATTAAACAATACTGATATTGAGTGTCAAATAGTAGTCAAAACTAAAAACCCTCTGTGGAACAATGTTGTAAAACAATAAAACATGAAAACATCTTTTTTTTTTAGGCACTGTATGATAATGTGTTAAAGAGTCCATATGTTTGTGTTTTTACATTTTGCTTTCAAGCTTTTAACAGTAACCAGGATCTCAAATCAATGACTTAAATATACTATTAACAACAGTTCATACACTTCAAATCAAATTCAATTCAGTTTCAAAAGCAATATTAGCACAAGAGAAACAGGAAGATCTCTCAGTGTTTATCAGCCAGCCTCTGAAGCAGCGCGATGATGGTGTCCTGTTTGGACGAGATCAGCTCCAGCGCCGTCGCCATCCTGCCCATGGCATCAGCCGTGGCCCGCGCCGCTCTCTCCCTGCGCCGCTCGCGCGCCTCTGTCTTGCGCTGGTGTTGCTCGTCTAAACGAGCTCGCTCTTCTTGACCGCTGAGGAAATTGCGAAGAAGTAAAGTGCGTTCCTCGGCCTGCCCGTGCTGCTGAGCGACTCGAGAGGCGGCGGAGTTGAGCCGGAGGTGCCGTAATCTCCGCTTCAGAGGCTGGCGGTTCACCGGCGGAGCTGGCTTTGGTGAAGGGGACGGCAGAGGTGCGTCTGTGCTGCAGGAGGGGCTGGCGGTCAGTTTCGGGCTGACCTTGCAGAGCACTGGGGACGTCACCAGCGTCGGGATCTGGGAAGAGGTTGTGATGATTCCGGTGGGAAGCAGACACGGAGCGGCCACCGCAGCCACCGGAACACTGCTGGATGGAGGATCCTCAGACTTTACAGATGCTTTGGCTGTAGTTGCAAATCCAACAAGAGTGGCTGAAGCAGGGCCTCGCTGAACAAACTTAGTCTTTCCTAATATATTGTCCATCATCTGTGATTAATAAACAACAGAACAGAACAGAGATCATTCAGTCACTGTAATTCCACCATCATAAGTTTTCTGTGTCCATGATGATCCTACAATAACTTCAGGATTGTTCTAAGGGTAAGCTATACTGTATTCAACATTTTAATATTTATTATTCAGGTTTTTCAGGTATTTTTTTTTCAGGTTATTCAGGTATATTCTCATTCAAGTTTAGTGTTTCTAAAAAAGGAAGGGTATTTGAGACTCTTGCAATAATACGATTTCTTGAAATGAGAATATAGTGAACGTCTGCAGCCAAGTCATATGATAAAAAAAACATGCTGGAAGCTTTATGAAATGAATATGCATTATTAATAACATGTTTCCAATCTCTTACCTCAAAGTACTCCCACGAGGTCTTTGTTTGGCCGCCACACAACAAGCTGCGATCTTTAACTCTCTTGTATGTAACGATGAGGTTATTCCATTTTCTGCGAATCTTCTCCACAGGTAAGGAGTGACCGTGACTTTCCAGTTCTTTTTGGACGCTCTGGAAGAGAAGCGATCGCTCTCGTGCGCTGTAAACGTCCCAGCACCTCTGCATGGCTTCGATCAGGTGCACAATGGCACCGTGGGTAAACTCAGAAGATGTGGAAACCGCCTCAATCCCTCGAACACCTGGAGATTTTGTGGATTGCAATACAATGTTAAATCAAAACATTTCATTTTTTATTTAAACATCACAATCAGCACATTATCTAGAAAAAAACAGCTGTTCATTTACAAATACTACAGCTGGACAATACTTTGTGATATATGATATAAATGCTCCATAACACTGACCATGCGGGACTTTGTTGTCTCTGTTGTTAAAAACTGCTGACGTTGGTAAAGCACTGTTAACACTGATGGGATCTGTGAACAAACACAACGAAGAAGTTGAAGAACAGCTCTATCACTTCTATAGAGAACAGCTGGGCTCGGTAGGTTACTTTTTACTTTTACTTTTATTTCACTACAGATTACAAAATACATGCTTTTAAAAGTCATCTGTAACGTATTTTGTTAGATTACCCGAGTTTCGTAATTTAATCTAACTACTTTAGAATACTTTGGAATACTAATAATATGTAGCACAAAAAATGGTACTTGCAAGTTTTTATTTCACAATTCTGACCTTTTTGTCCAGAATTACGTGATATAAAGTCGCAATTGCGAGTTATAAAGTCAGAACTGAGATATAAACTCGCAATATTGAGAAAAGATGTCAGAATTGCGAGATATAAACTCACAACTGAAAGAAAAAACAGTCAGAATTGCAAGTTATCATGCAATTTTCATGCAAAAAACCTAATCCTGGCTTAGCCTAAGCCCTGTCTGTGAAACCGGGCCTAAATCTCACAATTCTGAGATAAAAACTCGCAATTACCTTTTTTTTTCTTTTTCTTTTTTTTTTTTTTTACAATTACAAGGGACTCACAAAACATGAAAACAGTCATGGATCATCCAGGTCAGGGCAGGACAGTTCAGATTCAAGGGTCTGTGCATTTTTTAATGGGGCATTTTATATCAATTCAGTCATTTGTCTTGTGGAGTATATGTAAACATCTGTTATGTGAAATAACTTATTCAGGACAGTACTAGCTAAATAAAAATAACATGCAATTTTTATGATCCCGCTTTTTTTGTTAAAATGATTCAAATGCTGCATATTCTGCAAGGAGTATGAAGCTTATGAGCAGAACTGTAGCTTATGATGCTTTAATCTTTAATTGCTGTTTACATTAATTTCCCGTCACAGTTTACATTAATGTTTAAATAAAATAAATGACATTAAAATTCAAAGTAATCACTTTGGTAATCTAAAATACTTTTCGAATGTAACTGTAATGAAAACAGTTGCTCAAATTCTGTATTTTAAAAACATAACTTAGTTATTTCGTTACACCCCAACACTGCTTGGAGGTATTTGGATCCAAGCCATGAACCAAACCTGAGACGAGTCTAAACATTAAGAAGTGTTTTGTTTGTTTGTTTGTTTGTTTGTTTAAAGAAGGGATTAGCTACTCATCCCATGAAGCACTGCAATCGATGTGATCAAATAAGAAAACTCAGTATAAAATGATTGATTTATAGACATTTACTTAAAAGTAAATATATTTTATGTTTACAGCAAAACAATAAATTTATACAACTATATAAGTTGTTTTAAGAGTGTAGGGAAACTGACTTGATCACATAGTTTGCAATGAGATTTTCTGGCAAAGCAACAACGACTTCTCTGATTGGTAGAACTCTCTTAAGGATTATGGGTAGTGCAGTTCTTTATTATTATTTTTTAATGAAGCTAAAAATCACACTGGCTTGTGCAGAGGTAGACAGAGGTAGACAAATGTTTATATGTTATGCTTATAACATTTCTCCATGAAGAAATTAATTAGTTTAAGTCTAATTAAGTGTCTATATTGCGCATACAGTAGCCAACTTCACTAAAAGAAGCAGTCAAATGCTTAAACAGTGAAAGGATTTATTAAAACTGGACGAAATCCAGCGATAGACTCACAGAGCAGAACCGGAGCCGCGGCCTCGAGCTGTGACGCTCGCGCAGAACACGAGCCTGCAGGCGCGGCGTCATCATCGCATAACGGCACGCAACTCGCCGCAGACGACTGATTCCTGAGAGGAGTGCCCATCATTACAGCGCAGTGCGAGACGCGAGGACTTGCAGGAGGCGAGGGACACTGACACTAGCAGACGCGCTACACCTTGTGAAGTTTCACAACTTTCCTGGGCAGAGATCAGTAAAATCCCGCTCACATTTTGAGCTACTTTCAGTTCACCATAACGGAATTAGTAGAGAAATGATTTGGCCAGTGCAATCCGAGCGACGGTTTATAAAGATTTAAGATCAAGTGTAATGGCTGCGCTCCTCACCATGTAACTGCGCAACTCTGCTGCGCGTGTGTCTCTCGCCATTGGCTGCTGGTCGCCTGCGTCACACGCAGTCTCTGCAGACGCGCATCGCAGACGACGACACTAAAGATGCGCGGTCTGTGACCTGTGAGATCATTCATTAGTGTAAGATCTTTACTTTGTACTCAATCTGAAAGCTTGAACAAAACGGGGGTCGTTACAGAAAATTACACAGTTTTTGCGATTAATCAAGCATGCATCTCTCGGTGTTCAGCGTTAGTTCAGCCATACAGCTGCATTTAAATGGTTCCAGTTTTGCCACATTAGTTTGCAGGGCTTGCAGTGAGTCGTCTTGGTTATTTCCTTTACTCCACAAGAATCAGAACTTTTATATAATCAAAATCGATGTTACTTCTAGGTTAAAAAAATGTAGGTAGATTTTGTTGTTTATTTGGTGCAATAACATAAGAACTGTACTTACCTCCAGATGGCGATGTTGAATAATTAATTGTCATTTAACTGAGCGAAAACTTGGACCAAATGAATCAAGAATTGCAGCGTTGTTATATATATTCATATTTAATATATATATATATATATATATATATATATATATATATCTTACATAAACAGTTTATACATAGTAAAAAACTTACATTCTCGATTGGGTTCTGATTGGTTCATTGTATTCTAAACTTAATTGGCAATCAATTGTTGAAGCTATTAAGGTGTTCTGACCCAAAGATCTATTACAAACCTGGGCCAAGTTTAATCCAGTAACAGCATCACAGCTGGCAAAGGGGCGTGTCTGACTTTGACATGTTTATATTGCCATTATTATGTAATCAAAATGAAAGTTATTATTGCTGATCTTCAATGATAATGTCAAGTTACTTTAATGTATTTGCACCAAAAAATGATAAGGATTTATGCTGATATCGTCCAAAACCACACTTTGCCAGGCGTGTTTCCAAACTTTTGGAGGGTAGTGTGTGTGTGTATATATATATATATATATATATATATATATATATATATATATATATATATGAATTACACAATAAAATTTTTTACACAATAAAATGTTTACATATACCTATTTGTTTTCACTAATTATGGCTATGGGTGCAAACTTTGGTTACCTGGCTGGAGAGACATTTTTAATTTCATATTAATGCAAATTACCCAAATACTTAAACCTGAACTTGTTCTAGATGCACATTTTTAAAACTGTCCCTATTAAAGGTGCAGTAAGTGATTTATGTGAAATCACCGAAACACACCCTTATCCAAAAGGATCACACCCCTATATTGATAGCCCCGCCCCCAAATTCACAAACACTATGCAGAACAGATACGTCTCCCATCATTAGAGGACACGCCCCTTACTACTGATTGGCTACAGGTGTGTTTTGGTGCTCGGTCAGATCCACTTTTAACAGCGTTTCTCAGAAATCGCTTAATGCACCTTTAACTTCACCTACCATATATGGTGCGTTAGCTAGATAGCTAATATTACTAGCTAGGCAGATTTCTTACTGACTAATTAAAAACAAATTGCATTTATTTTTGTATGCTCTATATTGTGAGACAAAAATATCACAGTATATAGTATATTGGCTACGTATTAGGGCTGCACGATTATGACAAAAATCATAATTGTCGATTATTCCCTTGAAATTGTAATTGTGATTATTAATTACGATTGTCATAATTTACACTGAATGATGTTTTGAATAGCTTTATACCATTGTTTGGAGCAACTGCATGAACAAGCTGAACACACTCTTCCTTAAATGTTTTTATTGCTTTTCTATAGCAATAAGCCTCAAATTTCTAATTGTGCGTTGATTTAGGTGCTTTAAAAAAATAAAAAATAAAAAAAAACACATGGGCCATTTTCCTGGTTGCGTTTGCGCCGCCAGCAGGAACTCTGAAGTGACGTAAACTGCGCTTGTTGTTGTGACTTTTATTTTGATGGCGCTGAGAACAGCTCAGCCAGAGCTCGTATTCTCCGTCTGTCTTCATTAGTTTACGTTCTGTTTAACAGTCCTGTCTAATAAACTGTTAGATAGAACTGTTATTCAAAGAAAGTAGAGAGTATATGAAAAAGTGTTTGTTTGCTGTGTTGTTGATGCCCAATGTGGCTAGCTGACCAGAAAATTGGGGGCAGTCGTGGCCTAATGGATAGAGAGTCGGACTTATAACCCAAAGGTCATGGGTTTGAGTCTCAGGTCCAGCAGGGATTGTCGGTGAGGGGAGTGAATATCCAGCGCTCTCCCCACCTTCAATACCACGACTGAGGTGAGACCCTTGAGCAAGGCACCGTACCCCCAACTGCTCCCCGGGCGCCGCAGCAATGGCTGCCCACTGCTCCGGGTGTGTGTTCACTGCTGTGTGTGTGCACTTGGATGGGTTAAATGCAGAGCACAAATTCCGAGTATGGGTCACCATACTTGGCCACAAGTCACTTCACTTTCATAATCATGTTTTGTTTGGTCCGTTCAAAGGCACGCTGGATTTTCTTTTTAGTCTAAGGTTGAGAGGTCCATCTACCACTGTTTTTATGTTTGTAGAGTTAGTTCGTGGAGTAAATATATAGGCTGTGTACACAGCTTTTTACAAATGGCGGGTGCTGGTGTTTCGCGTGCGTTCGACCAATCAGCGCACACTTACGGCACTGCTAGTTCTTGTTGTGCTGGGTTAGACCGTTTACAGTCTGAAGTAGCCGTGATTCGCCTCTCACAATGTAACATGCTCTAAACACACAGAATAATGTAAGTGGATTATTTTTTGTATTCGCGCCTTTGAACATTGCGAAATCATGGCATCCTTCACGAGTTTACACGTACATGAAATCAAATAAAGTAATTTATGGTATATTTATAATTTATAGTAATTTATGCGTATTTGGAGTGCTGTCCGGTGGAGGGCTCCGAGCTCAGATTTTGGCCCGAACCCAGAGTACGTCCCCTCCTTAACTGGGATAGAAACCTGCCAAGAGTGAGGTGATGGGGTGGTGGAGGGATGCTGTGAAACTTGTCGCGGGATAGAGGTGATAGACGGCTTTATATACCGGCTTCCTCTTGCACTGATTGGTTGATTACCTTAACGTGCGCCTCCCAAATTTTGTTAAATAAAACTCCATATAATCGTAATCGCAAATAGAAATTCGATTAATTGTGCAGCCCTACATATTATTGTTTTTAAAAAGTGGTGTATACGAAATAAGCTTGTCCACAGTTATAAAGCAGAAATACAGATTAAAATCACTAATTAACAGCTAAAAGGGAGAAACATAGATGCAGTCTAAGTGTGAACACGTCGGCAGGAGAATGTTCTATACGGACCTCTGAATACATTAGTTTATTTTTCCTGTGGGGCCTAAGTGTAAGGGATTTAATAAGATCCAATTACAGTTACTGTACAGTTTCTTGTGTAAATTTTATGATACTTGTAAATGCTTATTTTAATCTAAATTATTGTGCTAATTTCTGTTCCGTTTGTTTTTAAGTTACAGACTTCATTTCCCGATTACATTAAACACTGCGGCTCAAATTAAACTCCCTTTAATGCCCACTGAAGTTCAAGACACACCGTGACCTTTTCCCAATGTGGTTTGCTCAGTAGCCACTGCCATTTTTAAAGGTATCGTTTATCTTACAAACTCATTTTTTGCTGCTGTAAGTGACATTACTGACAGAAGTTTTCCACAAATTCAACTAATCCACAACAAAATTATTTTTTGTAACACTTGAAAATTCCCCCATCCGGCTGATGGCAGCTATATGTAGTCACTTTGCTAAGTGCATAAAACTGATAAAAATTGCGTCACACGGACAGACAAAGTATACTTTGGACTTAATATATTATTGGCATGGTAAGGCATGGAGTGTTAGTGACAAGCCTGTCCAGTCATCTCTCATTCTTTTAGGAATATCTGGTCTCTCTTTCCCCATGTATACAGAACACGAGTGCCATTGGCATGATCTGTCTGGAGTATAAAGGGGTGGCATCGGGTACAATCACATTGCTATTGTGTTCAATTAAACTTTTATGGTTATTTCATGGTTATTTGCCCAGAGGGAGCAAATTCCAAACACATCACAGTTCCACGGATCAGATAACCTGCAGACTTGCACATGTTGTGTGAATTAAAGTTCTGCCACCCCAAGAACAATAGCTGATGTGGCACTTTAACCCTGAGATTGTTTTGCCTTCATTTGTCGCTATAAATCGTTAAACTTATTTTTTCTTAGAAATGGATGTTGCTTGTTTTTGTTTCCCCCAGATGCTCTTGACTGTGTCACTGGACAAATTAAACACACAAAACTAACTTGTTAATTTGAAATGAAGCACGGATGTCATTTAAACATCATGTGTTTATGTGAGTGGCACATCGTGACTCACTGTGATGACTTTTGTTATGCTTAGTATGGCTCAGTTTCCACAGAGACATCGATATGTTGCTATTAATAATGACATTGGCGAACCTGCTTTGAATCCCCGAAGCTTAACTGTAATTGGAAAAATGGGAAATGATATTGCTTGTTAAAGTGCATGTAGCTGTGATTAACAGAGAATGATGCAATTATCCACCCAGCACATAACCGTGGGTTGACTTATAACAATCATATCACCTACAGTCAAATATGAGTAGGCTTTGTGAGGCGTTTATGAGCCCAGAAAAGACCAAACATGTTTTACCAGCTGCTTTGAACAAGTCATCTTCCATAATTCTATAATTCTGTTCAGCCTTCTGAGGATTTTACAGAGCTTGTAGTGAAAGTTGAACACTGAGTGGCATTTTGTTCTCAGCAGGTACAGAAGTATATGATGAGCTAATGCCACATGGGAATTTGCCCTTTCAGTATGTGATCTTCTCTTGCTGTCCTTCTGCTCTCTGCGTGTTCAGGACGAGTTCAAGGAAACTAAACATTCGACTAGGACTCAAGGCTTGTTGTTGTATTCTTATTTGTAAGTAACTTTAGATAAAAGCTTCTAAATGATAATGTGCAGTGATGTATCAGCATTATATTCAAATAGTTAGAAATGTCATGAAAATCATTAAAGAACATTCAGTAACACTTTAAAATAAGATTCAATCCATTTCCATTATAATGCATTAGATATGATTGTAGCAGGAGAGGTGAGGATCTATTAGCAAACCGTCTTTATTTCATGAACACACGAAAAACAAAGATAACCAAACATGAAGACAGGGAAAACAGGGAAAACATAAAACACAGGGATTCCCTGTTTCAGTATACTAATCAACAACTTTTTTACAGCATTTTCATAAATATTATATTCTATATCATATATTTTAGAGTATAATTGTTATGTTTAGGGGCCATTTACATGAGATTGTTTTTAATGCTTTTTGGCCATTCATTTACACGACAGCTGCGTTTTGGGGGCCTGAAAATGCAAACTTTTTCAAAGTGCAAGTTTTTGAAAATGATCTGGATCTGTGAAAATGGTGATGACATGCACATGCGTATTACGTGTTCTCTGTGAAAGACTGCGTATGTGCGCATGCGCATAGTCTTTCTTTACACAGTGACATCACAAACTACTGGCCTGACATGCACAATTCAGCGTTTTTAGTCGTTTTCACGGATCCGTGCGAACGGGGATCGTTTTGACAGCGTGGTCTATATAAAGAAAAATGTTTCAGTTTTTTTTATATCATTGTCGTGTAAATGCCCCCTTAGCCTGCGTTAGAGTTGTTTTTCCTGTTCTGTTTTCTTTTGTTTGCATTTGTTTTCTTGGTTACTCATTGTTTGATTACAATCCTGTTTCTCGTTTCCTTTCAGTGATTATCTTTTGTATTTATATCCCTCAGTTTGTAGCCATGGCTGTCCATTCTCCTCAGTTTTATTGTGGTTGTTCTGTCCGTGTGTAGAGAGTTTCTAGTATTTTGTTATTTTGATTTTTGGGGTTAATAAAAGACTGCTGCACTTTTCTCATTCCTGCATCAACCACAGCATGACAATAATAATATGTTAAAAAAAAAAAAAAAAACCTATACTATTGTTCATTGCCGTTTCATGTTTGTTCTTTATACTTTACCTAATTTAAATGAACCTGTAATGCTAAAAATGTATAAGTATTTGTAGAAATGAGAATTAATCAAGATCAGTAAATGCTGTCAAAATATTGTTCATTGTTACGTCATGTATTGCATTAAAGGGTTAATGATCATTCATCATCATTTACTGTCCTCGTGTTGTTCTTGTATGACTGACTTTCTTCTGTGGAACACAAAAGGAGATATTTTTAAGAACGTCGGGCCCAAACAACATTGGAGCTCATGCATTGACTTCCATTCATTGTATGGACCAATAAACACTTGAGACATTTCTCAAAGTATCTTCTTTTGTGCTCCACAGAAGAAAGAAAGTCACAGGTTTGGAATGACACGAAGGCGAGTAAATGATGACAGTATTTTTATTTTTTGGTGAACTATCCCCTTAACTTATGTTAATAGGAAGAACCTTTTGAGTGTTACTGGAAATTCTATAGGCTGTTTTATACTGTATATTTTCTAGACAGACCTCGCTCAGTCTCTTCACGGCCCTTTGAATGAAATTCCTGGATTTAGATGATTACTCAGACTTTGGCTCTTTGAAACCTTCAGGATTTCCTCAGATTTTCCCTAGAGTGTGTCTAGGGAATCTTTCTGAAAGCATGCCTCTGTTAAGTTCGTACAATATGGATAAGATGCAACAAAGGAGATCATCCTTGCTCTTTTCCTCTTCTTTCAATCAATCCATCAGCGCTCCTCCTTCCATGATAGTTCTCGCCCACGTGCTCCTACAGAACTGGGCTAATTACCCATCAGCAGCATCCAAGCCTTTCGCCATGACTAGTTTGTGCTGTAGATGCTGTGGAGAATCAAAGACTCTCACACTCCCCAGCCAGTCTGTACGGCTACGGCTGTGCTTTAAACAGACAAAAGTACATTTCCCCTTAGAGTGCATTTATCATTTGTTCGGTGGCTGAGATGCAATGATAAGTTGGCACAAATGGCACCAGACCGGGTGACAGGTGGAGCTGTAGGCAGAGCTCAGTGTGTCGTACCTCGCTGGGCACCAGTGAGTCATCGCACTAATGTCAGGTGACCGGACATATGGCATCCTCTCACTGCTGTAATGCTCCTCGGGTTCATCTGATAGGCAACATTCATTTCCTATGCTCTTTTCACACAATTTATCACTGAAATGTGTTTCTATAGATCCAAGTGCTGGTTTAAATGTGTTTACTACTCCTCTTCATTTCTCTCTTTCTCTCACTCTCCCTGGGCTCCCCTCTCCTCGTTCAGTCACCTATAACATCCATTAGAGGGGGATTTTCGTAGTTATTGAATGGGACCCTGCAGGCTACACTTTGCTTCCCACGACATGAACCCCACATTGGAAGGAGAGAAACTACAATAGTGCTAATGGTGCAAGCTATGCATGAACTCATTCGGTGCATATAGACAGCTGCACAGGTTTAACGCATGCAGAGCTCACACAAGAAGCCCTGTATTTTTACACTGAAATACATTTCAGTTGCTTCTTCAAGAAATGCTCCTTTGACCAAATGTTCTTGTAATTTGTGTAATTTCTCTATTTGTGCAGAACGTGATCCAGCAAATCAGATCACATTGTTCTTACTCTGTGCTCGTTGCGTTGAATCCCCCAGTTTGATTCTCGTGGTTGTATAAATAGAAGCAAGCATATAATTAGCCACATGGACTGCAGATGTTGAACATCTTCATCTAAAAGCTTCTCTCAGATAAAAAGCTCTGTCCTTTTGTGCATCATGTTCCATTTGGCAGTGTGTGATGTTGCTTTGTGCCTAGAATGAATTGGTTTTTCTTCGAGTGTTGATGTGGGGAGTACATGCCATTATTAGAAAACATTAACTGAGTGAATAGATTTGTTAAATGAGAACAGGTTTTTTATTTAAAATAGAAACAAATGCATAACAATTTTCTGAATATATATAATCAATCACAAAAGTTCTGTCATTTAACTCTAGATGGTGCAGGCTGATAGGTCCTTAACTCAATCTGTCTCTTAACGCAATCACATGATTCTCTATAGGGCACAGCCGACTGGTTCCTGCTGTATCAATAGTAGAGACGTGCCCGAAGCGGAATACCATATTCGGAAAGGAAATGACGTATACTACGGAGCCCCTAAAGGGAATACACATGAGATGGGAGGAAAAAATATATTTCTTTCTATATATATGCTTTGCTTTCTCTTTCAGTTATATAGTTGGGTAATTATAATGTAAATAATTTGCCAGCATCAGGAAGCTTCTGTTAATATGCAGAGTATTGAAATCGCTTTTGAATGCGTGCACACTTTTACTTTCACTTTCAAGATTCGCAATCACACATACTGTGTGTATACTAGGTAGAACTTATTACACATTTCACAAGATTAGATATTTCTCAGTGACACTCAGGAACTGCAAACCATTCACCATTGTCCTCAGCCATCAGCCATCTCTCCTTACTCTTTATGTGGTAAGTGAAATCTGTTGTACTACAAAGTAACAGGCTCCTGCTAGCAAGCGACTAACCATGTCCCTTTCGGGGCTCCGTAGACAGTGTTTTTTCCCCCCGTGCCTTTCCGAATACGGATTTAGTATTTGGGCACACCTCTTATCAGTAGCCAATGAGATCGCTGCTCAACCTTTAAATACTTGGTCAGTGTTTGTTGAAGCAGTTGCAGCGCACTTTCAGAAAACCTCCACTTTCCCCAGCTCCACCTGTATAAATCTGCTACGGCTTATGTATTTATGGGTTATGTATGCTGTATTATTCGGCAGCAGCATGTCTTACTCGCTCACAGCAGCGTGTCGTGTGTGTTTTGGTAGTAGCAAGTCTCTGCAGCAGCGTAGCAGATTTATTCCGCCAAGACCAAACATATCATCATTGTCGTATCCGTTACAATGCCAAACACTCAGAGACCTGTCATTACAGAAATATATTAATCTATATAGTCTTGAATTGTCTTGGCTGTGTGCTTAGGGTGATTTTCTTGTTGGAAGGTGAATCTGAGCACTCATGTCCAATCCACTGAATTTGCCACAGATTTTTCTGGTAAACCAGAGAAATGGGATACACCTGATCTAAATTTCAAATGTCATAGCAAAGGGTCTGAATACTTATATTAGTGTGATATTTCAGTTTTTTCATTAACAAATTTGCAAAGTTATGACAATACTGATTTTTGCTTTGTCATTATGGGGTATGGAGTCTTAATTTGAATAATTTTAGCATAAGACTGCAACATTACAAAATGTGCAAAAGAAAGAAAGGATCTGAATACTTTCTGGAACCATTGTAGATCCAATCTTTGAGCTTGTCTGGCCATTTTATCCATTTTTTTCCTATATTTTCCAGTGTGAGATGTGGTTTTGTTTTAACTCCACCTTAAATGTCCAGCAGCTTCCCACAGTCTTTTCTTCACTATTGCAGACAAAGTTCAAACTGTTCAAAAGTTTTCCAGGTGAGACATTTATATTCTATTGCAATTACAAACTTCATTAAGGAGTGCAATCATTTGCAGCTGTATTAAAAATAAGAAATGTCTATTAATTAATAAACTACTGCGATAGAAAATGTGGCTTTGCAAAAATACTATTCTACTGTGTGTGTTTATAAAGAAGCACATACACACACATTCATTCATTCATTCATTCATTCATTCATTCATTCATTCAAGGTCTTGTTGTTTTGTCTTTTGAATTCAGTGAATTCAAACATTTTATATGTATTTATAGAAAAAGAAAGACCAGAAGCGTGAGAGGGCAGGACACGAGCATTAATGTAGGTGGCATACGCTGTGGATATATCAGCATCATCAATAACACTCCTGTTTGGAGCTCTCTCAAACCATCTGCCATCATGAGAAAGGCAGCCAATCGGACGGCTCCGACCAGACCCTCTGCTCTCATTGGCTCCTCCCTGGCCCTCGGCTCTGAAGACTCCAGTCAGCTCTGCTAGCAAAACAGACAATGTGCTGCTGCTACAAGCAGGGGAGACTCAACAAATGCAACGGAACAAGGAACACGTCGCAGCCTGAGAGAGGAAGTGAGTAAAACTGTCACCTTGGCAAATAACGATTGCATGACTCTCCTGTTCTCTTCCAGCTCTATATATAGATCACTGCCAGAAATATCCCTCCTTCCCAGGCAAATGCTCACTCCTGAAACAGCCAGCAGGAGGAGGATCAGCAACCAGAAAAGACATCAGCGGCGACAGTCAGAAGGTCAGTGAGATGGGCTGCTCTTCTGGCCGCTTGCCCTGCCAGCCTCCAGCCTCCGCACAGCTGGCGACGCTGGACCCCGACTGCAGCCTGTCCCACGATGGCACGAGCCCGATGGTTGCAGCCAAAGCGCCGGAGGACCTCTCCACTCTGGAGCGGCTGGCCCAGGCCACCGGAGGCACGGAGAAGTCCTGGTACCGCTGCGTCTTTCCCTTCGGGTTCATCTCGCTGGTGATCGGCATGGCGGGCTCCGGCGTCACGTTCACCTTCAACACGCTGCCCCAGACTCGAGTGCTGTCCCTGGTGCTGCTGGTCATGGGCTTCGTCATGCTGCTGATAGCGGCTGCCTGCTGGAAGGTGCACCGGTCTCGCAGGAGAGAAAAGAAGGAGGGCGGCATCTTCAGCTCAGAGCAGTGCACTCTATGAGACGCACTTAACAAAGGCAGAAGTTTTTCTGCTGTTCTGGAAAGAAAAGGAAAAAAAAGACCTAATCCGCTGGCTCAGTTTGAGGGCAAGTTGTCCGTAACATCTCCTCACTTTCACTGGTGGCCTGTGGAAACATTTTTGTGACAGTACACAGGCAAATGCATTTTATGTTTCTATTAGGTAAAAATCATAAAGAAACGAGGACCATGGAGGAGCTCTGTGTGTGTCAGTTTATAGATTGGAGAAATAATATGGTTGGGTCATTGGAGAAACAGGAGAGTCCCTGATAATGCTGCAACTTTCCCTGCTTTCATCTTGAGGGTTTTGTGAAAGGAGGATGCAAAAGAAAATAATGTAAATCTCTGTACAGCTGACTGCAGGTCAGGAAAGGAAGGCTTTTGTGATAAATATGAACACTGATAAAAGAATGACAGCTACTTAATATGTTAACATGTACATCATGTATGATTAAGTTACATGCAGTTTGCAGTGAGTTCCAGGACTTACTTTTATTTATTTATTTATTTATTTATTTATGCCAAGTCAAATGTATTAGGACAAGATCAACAGATGAACAGCATTTAAGTATGATTAGAGTGAAATTTGTGCAGTTACATATTTGTGTTGCGTCACAGAAGTGTTTTTGAAGTTCCAGACTGTTATTTTGCTATTACCTATTGCTTTGTCTGTCAAGTGACTGCAAAGTGAAATCTGAGCACATGAAAATGTTCCTATACATCCTTGCATGTATTCCTGTAAACCTGTGTGTGTTTTTGGGAGTAATACATGTTTTCTCCTGCACACTGTAGCTAACTCTAGGGACATGAATCAGATCATATCTACTGACATCTTAGCAGCAAACCAGTGTCAGCCAACTGAATGTGAAGTAGAAAAAGCTAAACAAGAACCCGATTTACTGACATGTGAAAAGTGGTACATTTAGAATATGCTGCATATGTGAAAATGATCAGTATTTCGGTTCAGTACTTATTTGCACTGTTAATGTATTTCAGCTTTGGTGTGTTTAGGGAGTTTAAAGCCGTTTTTGATCTTTTGCTATGTACCGTAAATTTGGTCTTATATATGTTATATATTTTTATGATATGTATTTTTTGTATATTTCTCTGTGAGAAGAATTGCCAGCTGTTTGTATGTGTTTTCTGAGTGCCTGTATTTTAACAGTAGATATTTTTGTATCACCCACCACAAGGTTTTGTGAAGAAAAAACGTTTTCATTTTTAAAAAGCCGTATTAATTTTAACAGATACCCCTAAAATCACTGTAAGTGAAAATATTTCTGCTTTCTGAAACAGAAGGGGCTCGTGTTTCGGCAGTTGTGAGTCTGATGTTTCAGTTTCTGTGATTTTACCCTTACAGAGGGAAGAGGGAATAGGGAGAGAGAGACAAAAAGAAAAAAAAAATCGTTGGTGAGAGGGAGGTAGAGTAGTGGTTGGGTGGGTTGGAGGATTCATTAAGAAAAAAACGTCAGGAAACAGCACTACGTGCTCGGAATAAAATAAGTGGGAGAGGAGAGCTGTGGCAGACACTGCGACGTCAAAAACCAGCCTCAGAGAAGGTGCTGCGTGACTCATTTGACAAACATGTATTCTTCGCATTTTTGACTATGCTCCCGTTTTCAACCCTTGTATTTGGGGCAAGTAGCACAGTTGACTGTGAAATGCTAGGTATCTAAAAAAACAACTGTGTAGTATGACTCATTATGAGAGATGCTGTGATACAGATTATGATTCTGGAATGATTAGACGAATCATAGACATTCACATTTAGAGACAGATCTACCTCGTTCATAATATACCAGCCCAGCACTCTGATGTTAATCAGACATCATTTCTTCTCATCCAGCTGAAAGTATGCAAGATATTTATAACTATATAAGTATAGTCTAACTATAACTATCTGCACATTTGCTTAAACTAAGATGAATTCTCACAGATTGAAATGACACTCCCTGTATTTCACTTTCTATTCTGTTTCAGCCCTTTATTTTGAGGCAGATATACATTAGAGTTTTGCATATTGTTTGTGTGCATCTTATTGTCAGTAGATGTATTTATACTTTTGTTTTTGGACTATCAAAAGAATTGTATTAAATGGAAGAATGCAATGCAATTCAAGCTTTGTCGATTTCATTCTTGACAACTCCAACAAGCCAGGACTATTGAATTGGCATCTGGAATCCAATGTGCCGAAGTTCAGGCAAATGCCACCATTCGGAAAATTATTGTATATCACACGCAGAAAATCACCTGCACTTTGACACTGTTGGAATAATGCTGTTTTGGACACTGTAGTAGTTGGGTTAGGGTTTTGAGTTTGGATTGGCAGCATATTAATCTGATTTCCGCTCAAATCTTCCATCGGACGCTGTTGCCTTTCCATGCATTAATGAAAAGCAGTTAATGCACACTGTGTCCCATTTTAGCAACCTCCTGTTGTCAATTTATTTATTTTGCATATATTTTTAAAAATATTGTTCAAATTGCTAAATATCTATATTGTAGAACAACTAACATACATACATGCATCAAGTACAGATAAAAGAGTTGAGTGGTGACATTCAGAGAGGCAGATGACAGTCAAAGAGATTAATTAGGCGCTAATATTGCAGCGTATCTACACTTACTGTCATCCGTGGCCTCTGACTCACTGTTCCAGCATCTCAACTAATTAGCAGGCATTGATTACATGGTTAACCGCACAGCGAGAGCGGCAAGAGCCACGTAACATCCTTGCCATTGCGCTCCATGTTCCACGGGTTACGCAATATCTACAGACCCAATCCATAAAACCGGTGCCAAAAGCCAAGGGGACTTTTGAAGACTTGGTTACTTGATGATGGACTGATTCATAATTAAAGCTGATTATTTAACTATGATTGCAGTAACCTTTAATTTATTTAGATATTTAAAGTTATTTAAAGGTACATTTTAATAGGTAATATTATCAAAATGGTTGCTTGCTTTTCTTCCTCAAGCAAGTTTATATAATATATTAAATCCCCAAATGTGACAGTTACTGTTAAGATGAGACTGAAATGCACAAAATTGGACAAAAAAGGAACTAAATAAATAAATAAACCAGAAGGAAAATAATTGAAAGTAAAAAAATAAAAAAATAAATGAGAAATATTATGAAATATGAGATCAAATACTGTATAAAAAGCACGTTATGAATTTGTAGAAGAAATCTGACCTCTGTCACCTTCAATATGTTAATGGATTTGATGACTTAAGAAAAGTCAGAAAAGGGGAAAATATTAATTATCATAGCTGAACAGTTAGTGCTAAATAGTGGATATTAAGATACACAAAAATATTATTGCATCACCGTAGTTATTTTTTTAAGTAATGTAAAAAAAATGGAACCCCTTGAATTTGAATGAGACTTGAATGAGGACTTATTATTATGAGAATATTAATTTATACATACAAAAATATTTAAGTATGTACTGTTAATACCTAAACCTAATTTTGACAAAATGGTTTGCAGGACAGGGATTTGGCCTCTTTTAGTACATTAGTTGGAACAATACTGGATCATTTACACGTTTACAGAATAAAAGATGAATCACAGAGACCGGTTAGAAACAAAGAGGCTGTTTTACTATTGTATGAATTTACATGGATCAAAAGTGCCAAACTGCTCATAACCTTATTATATGAAACAAAGATTACTAGATGTGAGTGTGTAAACACCAGCGTAGTTCTGTCTCAATGCACAAAATCAATCAAACTTGTGGGAAATCCCATTAATGAAACTCTGATTTTCGAGAACTTGACAGGATGTTCAGCACAAACAAATATGGGTCGACTTGATTTTATCCATTAGGAACTGACCGGATTGTTAAAAGTGGCCGTTACATAATAGAATGCCAGACGTAAAAGCAAGTTTGATAAAACAACCTAAGATAGCTATTTGGGTAACACTGAACTTTTTTAATAAGCAAAAATTAAAATAATTCCTAATATGACCTGTTACAACCCCCGCAATAATCTAGGGGTACAGGGGTCCAACTTTTCAAAATTGAGATATAGTGCAACAAAGTAATTTATTAAGTGGGAGTACAAACTAAATATAAAGGTGTGATAGCAAAGCATATACAAAATAGTGGAAAAATATATTTACAGTATTTACACAAACAATCGTAGAAGAGATAGAGAGGGCAGCGCCAAAGAAAATAAAGTAACAAATACTAATAAGTAATAAATATCCCCTAATACTAACTACAAAAAGAAAATGTGAAAAAGAAAAGTCTTCAGCGTCCGAGACGCCTCAACTAATCTACACTGCCTAACCAGAAAACCAAAAGTACAGGGGGTGGCTCTCGCTCCTAACCTAACCTAATCTCAAATTACACCAGTCCGACACGAGACAGAACCATGAAACTCATTTTGCATGTGCTCTGTGGAGATCCCTCTCTGCATGCCAAAGGACAAGCTTCTAAATCATACTTGGTAAAGTTTTTCAACAAACACTCATTGAGGTATAAAAGTAATTTTTCTCATCTACAGTATTTTCCTTATACTGTCTTAACCATTAATGTCTATGAAATTAAATCTGATGACCATTAGATATCCTTGTCAAACATTAGCTCTGTTGTTTCAAGCTAGCAGGGTAGCTTGTCATGGGGTGGTACAGTCGGGGGCAATTGTAACACTGCATTACAATTGCCCCAGACACCATTAAAATAGTGTCCAGCTTAGTAAGGACATCAAAATAGATTGATAGATTCCAATAATTTAAGAAAAGTGTTTTTGCCTCTCAATCTGCGGATCCATTTTACTGAGTCGGCCCTGTACACTCTCTGTTCACAGCATGCCTAGGGTCAGACCAAGGAAAACACAAACAAAAGGGGATACAAGAATTAAACAAGATGACAACAAAATTACTGGCACAAAACAACAACAACAACAACATGGGGGGCTTGTAAGTGGTCTGGCGTGCTCTTTTATCTGTGATTGGTGAAAGGATGGGAGGATGACGTTAGAGGATGATGATGAATGACTGGACCAATGAGCGGTGTCTAAGAAAGTGAAAGTGACGGTGAAAAGTAGAGAGACAAACACACACACACACACACTCACACAAACACACACACACAGCACGAGGACGTAACACGACCACAAACATGCATTAGGAAAGTAAATTTGCTCATGCGTTTCTCTGATGAGTGAGTGGGAAGCTGGACACAGAAAACCCGGAGTAGAGTTTGGAAAACCTGGAGTGATTACTGTCAAATTCTGGAGCTCAGCAAGCAAAATTTAAATAAACTTTATTTTTCACTCAGACAAGTCATTACTGATCTAATTAGCAACTCTATAAGTGTGAGCATCTCTGAAAGAGAAAATAAGCAGAAAGAAAAAATGCTAATATATTTTTGGAAATATTCATTGTTACCATGGTAAATCCTGAAGCCAATGGATGTTACAGATTTGATTGATGTTTTTGCTTAGTGCTTTAATTAGCCACAGAAATATATGTCAGTTATGTTTTCTTTCAGCAGCACATACAGATATCTTGAACTTGGAGAAGTTAAAAAGCAATTTGTATTCAATACAATTCTAACCAGGCCATTTTAAATTAGTACCATCATGTTAGTTGTGCCATAAGCTCCATGTAAGTGGAATCATTCCAACAAATTAATTACTGTGCTACATGACTATTTATGGAAACTAAAATAATAATACTAATAATAATAAAGTTCAATGGACACCCTCCCACTCTGTGATGTAAGCAAGTGTGTGAAGTTCACATTATACAGAGGTCTTGGCCACCGCCGGTTGCAGGCAGCAGGTGGGCTCTAATGTCCTTGCAATCAAAGTCTTCATCTTGAAAGAGGTTCAGGCAGTTCAATAAGCCAGCAGCACTGTCCTTCATCAGCCGCCAGCATCCCCGCAGGACAGGAAAACACATACATACCTACACACATATATCCTCATCAGCCACATGCTAGAGAAGAGATCTCTCATCAGGACCTCGTCACAAACACACACTCTTCAGCCACAGCTGCTGCTGTTTTGGATCCAACATGGAATCAATCAAGCCATAGGAAGGGAAGATTTAAGCAGGCTTTTATAGTGAAAGGCTGAGCTCTGTGTTAGACCCAATGACCAGAACTGAGGTAAAACTCAAACAGATATGGCAGGAACACAACGACGAGGTCAGACCAGCACTGAGGGAGTGTGTGCTCTATATAGGTGCCAGGGAGGATGATGGGAAATGCAGTCTGTGACATATATCTAGTGACCATTCTAGTTATCTATAATGATTTAACCACTCATATGCAGACATTTTAACATTTCAAGTTTAGATTAAAGATTAAATTAAAAATAGTTGAAGCTTACTGTTGCCAATAAATATTTTTACAGAATTATTTCAGCTGCTGCATAAAATTGAATGCATTTCACTTCAGTTGATGATGATGCTGTTTGTAATGTGGTATGCAATGCTTCATGTAATGTAATGATTATATATGTATATAGATCTGAATGAAGTCATTTTAGAGTGTTTTTTCAGTGAGTTCTCAAGAGTAAGTAGTGGGTCTCCTGCATAATTGGTACTGAAATACATGAGCTGCGATATGCATGAGAGAACAGTGACAGCAGTAATAACAACCCCATCATTGTTTTAGCAAGTACGTTATCCATCACAATTTTTAGTGCTTCTAGTTTTTCTCTTTGAAACTATAGTAAAGAGCGACTAAGAGTTTCAGTATGTGACACTGACATCATCAGGCTCTTATGCCTCAATCAAAACTGTAACAACTAAACATTTCCTCAATAAAATTCCCCCTTAAAAATATTCTCACACAATGCAAATATAACGACAACTGATGGAACTCTGGTGAACCTCCCCACCAATGTTTTGTTTGAAAATAACATGAAAATATACAGTTATGGTTTACGTTTTCTTTATTGGATGTAGTTGAGATTATTTCATTCAGGTGGCTTTTTGTAATCGGTATCTGCAAACAGTACTGTAATGAGGCAGACTCGGGGAGATCCATTCTGCAGCTTTATTTAGAATATCAGAGTCGTACAGGCGAAGGTCAGATACCAGCAAAGACAGTGTCAGAGGCAGGGCAGATCAGAGTCAAAAACCAGGCGGATAGTCGAGACAGGCGGCAGACAAAGCAGGGTAAACAGTAAACAGGCAGAGATATCAGTAGGCAGGCGGCGGGCAGACAACAGGGGTAATAGGCAGTCCAAGGTAAAACACAGGGGATCATACACAGGAAATAACGCTCAGAAATGTAGCCGTGGCAAACAAGACTTCGCAAAGCATGGTGGGGTATGAAGGTCTTTTATAGTCCAGGAGATGTGGATCAGGTGGGGTGTAATCAGGCCAGGTACAGGGTTATGGGAAATGTAGTACAGGAGCAGTTAATACTCAGGTGAGGGCGCCCTCAGGTGGCGATCGGAGGGAGCCACAGAGGCCGAGTTTGTGACAAGTACATTGTTTTTCCACTTGGGCAAGCTAATAGCTACAGCTTTTCTAGCACATGAAATCGCTCATATGCCACGCAACCAATACGAATGTGTAACAGTGACACAAGTTATAAAGTAAAATATCGTCGTGTCAGTTAAGCTTTTTTCATAAGTTGAATACAGAAGGTGTAGGACGTAGCATAAGCGTTTTGAACAGTAAGAGGCGTTACACCTTCTTCTCAAGTAGAATACGGAAGGCGGTCTGGTGGAAGCTAGAAATTTTACTTTATAACTTGTTAAATATGGAAACTTTTCATACACAAATGCATCACATCACTTCAGAGGAGTGGAGTACCTTTTGCTTTTGATGGATGAACTTTCTTGAGCTTTATACTCATTGGTCCCATTCACTGCCATTATAAAGCTTAGATGCATCAGGATATATATTAATATAACTATGATTGTGTTCGTCAGAAAGAAGAAAGTCATATACACCTAGGATGGCTTGAGTGTAAGTAAAGCTTGGGGTAATTTTCATTTGAAAGTGAACTAATCCTTTAATGCCTTATTCTGCATGACCATATTCTACATCCCATAATCCTACCCAATACCTAACAACTACTTTACTAACTATTAATAATCAGTAATAAGAGTTTATTGAGGCAAAAGTCATAGTTAATAGTTAGTTCATAGTGAGAATTGGACCCTAATCTAAAAAATGACCCAAATTTCAATCAAATTATGCTTTTCTTTTTTTTACTTTAGCTAGTGTAATGTTGCAGTTTGAACATAAAAAAGATCTGCAAGTTAACAAAGGTCAAAGTCCACTCCAAAGGTAGATATCCTCTTTAACAGAAAACACTTTTCCAGGACTACAACAGAACGGCTCGTTGGGACTACAGCACACTTTTCTGGATCTTGTGACAATGTCACTCATTTAAATAATCCTCGCCCACATTATACGGAGAAAAAAAAAAAAAAAGCGGAGGGTGGTGGGGGGTGATGAGCTAGAGAAGACGAAGAAGACCTGCTTCATAGCGTGTTGTTGCCATGTTTTTCCATCCTGGTTCCAAAACCCCTTTGTTTGACTTTACTAAGGCAGACAAACTTAGAAAACAGTAGTTAAAACTTATTTTTAACACTGTTCCTGAACATCATAACCCCAAAGGTTGTCTGTGTGTGGCACATTTTACGGAGGACAGCTTTCAGAACCTAAGAGAGTAGACAAAAACTTCTCCTGAAATACGGAGCAGTTCCCACTTTGTCGGTACAATCCGTTGTTTATGGATCACAACCTGTAAGTATATTTGTGGCTCCGCTAGTCTGCTAGCTAACTTACAGTGTTGAGGAAGAGTTTAGCTATGGGGCTCTCGCTTTTGTAAGACTGTTCCATGATCTTTAGCAACTAACCACTCTGAAACATCCTGTAAAATCTGTGCTTGCAAATGTTCTGTACGACAAACATTTTCAGGGTCTGAATCAGGCTTGAATTGTTATAGCAAAATTGACGTCATCATTAATATTTACACCTGATCTGATGAAGCTCGTGGTCATGATAAGGGACGTGACATTTCCGGAATACGTTCAAAGCAGTTCGCCAGTCACAACACACTGGGCCAGCCGACCAATCAGAGCACATTTCGTATTCAGAAGGAGGGGCTTCATCGAAACAGGAACTCAACAGTGCATTTGAGACAGTCTGGGAAGAGGGGTGCTGCAATAATGTAAAATAATAGGACCCCTTTAATGTAACCATTAAAAAGCAAATCCCCACCCTCATTCTCTCAAATGGCTCAGGTAATGACTCCTTCTTTTGTCGTCTAATTCTGCTTCAAGAGAGAGTCTGCCTTGAAATACAGGAGTAGTGTCCTTTTTTTGGTTCAAACTTATTCATCTGACATTGATTTCCACTTTTTCGTGGGTTAAGTATGTCTGGTTTTAGCACTCACTAATTGGTTTAGTTTTGTCCAGGAAGAGCAGAACAGCTGAGAAAGCCAGTGGGAAAGAGTAGGCATGTGTCTGCTGAAAGTGTCAGAAACGCAGAGCAGTGCGTCGTCTGTGCTGAACTTCTTCACCTCTGCACATGATCTGTCACAGACTTCAAGGCCATTCATTTGTGTGTTGCATAATAATTAATCTGCATACAATTTAATACCCTAACTGCCTCTTGATTTGACACTTATCCCCAAACATGAATGATGCATGATCCTTATCTTTTCATTCCTTTTTAACGTCTTACTGTATTTCACCCCAGAATTAATTTTTTTTTATTCACCCTCATGTCAAACCCGTGTGCTGCTATCTTCAGCTTCAAAGATGTGGTCACTGGGAAAAAGCACATTTCTTTCTTTCTTTTTTTTTAAATGCATTTGGGTGTGCAATTACATTAAAATAACAACATAATTTTCATTTATCTTTTCAGTTTCTTTTCAGGTATACAGAAATTAAATCATAATGATTAAATCATATTTTGCACATATATTAAACTATTTGCTCACACTGCGCAGGACTCCTGACCAACACAATCTATTCATGAGTGATCATGATTCACTAGCCCTGGAATTCAATTTATCACTAAAAATTGGTTTTACATGTTCTGATGGATTCTCGGCCAAAAATATAAAATAATTAAACTTCAGACTTTGCAAATCAAAGAACTAGCAGGAGGAGTCAAAAGACTATGAGTCAGCATAAACCAGTATATAACCAGCATGTTATCAGCTGCAACAGAACCACCCTGAGGAGTAAATCCCAGACGAGATCCATTCACTCATTCAGAGCGTTTTTAAGTCTGTTCATGTGTCATATGTGGAGTGCTGACATACATGAGATTCCTTGACATTTATATGATGATAAAGCGATTTCAGAGATTCCGCCAGCAGCTGAGAAGGAAAACTCATTGCTTAGATGGACTGCTTTATAGGAATATAGGTAACTTTCTTATACATGTCATGATCACCAGTTTGGAGTGCCCTGGTTAGCCACCAGAGAATACGTAACAATACATAACTATTCGTTTGTAAATTTTGTAATATTATACAAGTTTTATTTTAATTAAATTTAGGAAACCCATGGCTCATGATAATTTATTGAATTCTTAGATTTGTATTATCCATTACCTTTAAAGAATAGTCTTCCATATAGTCAATTTCAATAAGAATAATAAGAATCTCAAAGGTTAAACAAATACAACCAGTGGAAGAAAAAAAATGGAAAAACAATCACATTCTGATTTATTAAAGAAAAAAGATAAACATCAAAAAAGATAGAGCAAGCTTTAGTGAGAAATTGTCACAGACACGCCAGGCTCTTCACTCAACCAATCACATCACACTCCCTCTCCTGAGTATTAACCAGCAACACTGACACTCATCAGCACCGCAGCATAAAAGACACTTCAGAGCACTCAGTCACTGTCCGGTCTCGTTAAGACATACTTCCTGTTATGCTTACTGTAAGGACTACTTACCTGTCTCCATTGTCTTCCAAGATCCCTCGTGTTCTCTGTGTCTTCAGTGAGTTGTCTCCATGTGTCATCTGTTCCACGCCTGCCCGCATCTACGAATCCTGGAGAGAAGATCAAGACAAGTATCACTGCCTTGATAGCCATCTGCTAAGAACTTTATCTACATTCACTTACCTGCACTCTGCTATAACTCTGGTTGTTCAATAAACATCATATTTGTTTTACCTGTGTTTCCGTCCCCTTCTGTGTGTAACAGAACTAAACAAATATTTAATTACTACAGTAGTAATTGCTTGCTAGAAATTACATCAAAACGTTGTGAAAGTGGAAAACGTTGGTCAAAAAATGTGCATTAACACACAAACTGACCAGAAACTTTCAGACGCCGTGTTTCTTTTTAGCTCATCTGTCATAGAATGGAACAAATAAGATTGTGGGTTATCAAAGGCAGCGAAGGATATATCTGTGCTGCCTTCAAAAATCAATCAGATTAAGGCATCTCATGAGACAGGAAGTGAAGCTAACATTGGATTCGGACATGCCTTGATGCCTTCCTACCTTGGAATGCGTCCTACGAAGGCAGCATTTTTACGTTTTCGGATGCAGCCCTTTTTTCCTGTCCCTCTTCTTATTTGTTGTCATAGTTACTGATTTGATTTTCCTAGTTATTGATTCTCTTCACCTGTGTGCCATCTAATTTCCTTTGTTAGCTCTGTGTATTTAAGCCCTCAGTTTGAGTTAGTTCCCTGTATGTATTATTTGTGAATTGCTATTTCTAAAGCTCCTGTTGTTCTCTTATTGTTAAAGGTGCCATCGAATGGAAAATTGAATTTACCTTGGCATAGTTGAATAACAAGAGTTCAGTACATGGAAATGACACACAGTGAGTCTCAAACTCCATTGTTTCCTCCTTCTTATGTAAATCTCATTTGTTTAAAAGACCTCAGAAGAACAGGTGAATATCAACATAACACTGACTGTTACGTAACAGTCGGGATAATTAATATGTATGACCCCAATATTTGCATATGCCAGCTCATGTTCAAGGCATTAGACAAGGGCAGCCAGTATTAACGTCTGGATCTGCACACAGCTGAATCATCAGACTAGGTAAGCAAGCAAGAACAATAGCGAAAAATGGCAGATGGAGCAATAATAACTGACATGATCCATGATAACATGATATTTTTAGTGATATTTGTAAATTGTCTTTCTAAATGTTTCGTTAGCATGTTGCTAATGTACTGTTAAATGTGGTTAAAGTTACCATCGTTTATTACTGTATTCACGGAGACGAGAGCCATCGCTATTTTAATTTTTAAACACTTGCAGTCTGTATAATTCATAAACACAACTTCATTCTTTATAAATCTCTCCAACAGTGTGTAATGTTAGCTTTAGCCACGGAGCACTATCAAACTCATTCAGAATCAAATGTAAACATACAAATAAACACTGTACTTACGCGATTAGACATGCTGCATGATGAACACTTTGTAAAGATCCATTTTGAGGGTTATATTAGCTGTGTGAACTTTTAAGGCAAGCGCAAGCTCCGGGGGCAGGGAGCACGAGAATTTGAAGGGGCCGCAGCCTGAATCGGCGCATATTTAATGATGTCCCAAAATAGGCAGTTAAAAAAATGAATAAAAAAAAATCTAAGTGGTATTTTGAGCTGAAACTTCACAGACACATTCAGGGGACACCTTAGACTTATATTACATCTTGTTAAAAAAACGTTCGATGGCACCTTTAAATAAATAGTATTTTCGATTACTCCTGGTCTGTTCCCGAGCAATGTTTGACAATTGGCATATTTTACAACCTGATAAGAGACTCGGGTTTCTTCAGAATCCCCGGTTTACGATGTTTAAGCGAGGACACAATTTTGTTTGATCAGATCAGATCTGATTCCTGAAAAACACAAGACACATTGACATATTTATTCCAGAAGGCAGTTATCATTGTGGTGCATGCAGTCAATGTAACCATACATATAATTTAAATATTCCCATATGGGAAAATCCATTCAGATAAAAGGGTTTAAAGTTGTAAAAAACAAAAGCTGTTTTTTTACCTTATAACATGACCTTGTTGTAAATCATAAAAACAAGCAGCAAATTAAAATTTTTACAATAAAATGTAAAAATATCAATGATCCACACTTCATAGAACATATTCATCCAACTGCCTCAATATAGGAGTTGAGAAGGTGTCTTTACCAAGAAGAGGTGGGGATTTAAAAAAACTTTTATTGAAGCAAGAAGCCTTTTGGATACACAAATTAAAAACTAAATGTAAAACTGACAGTCAGTTTTTGGGATTAACAACCGCATTTACTTACATTACTTTAAGAAATGTACTTTTATTCTCTGAGTCTTTAACCGTTGCACTCGTGTGTCACGGCCTTTGCGGCGGAAACAAAACTGACGGGAGCCGCAGTCACTGTTCTCCACCGGATGCACAACTGTCGCTGTAAGGTACCCAAAGCGAAACCACGCACAAAACACCTTAGAAGAGCGGCTCTCTCACACTGTATGAAGTGACAGACAACTAGTTGTTCAGTTCTGTTCTGTTCACACAGCGCAGAATTTCTGAGAATGCAGTTGTGAGTCCTGAAAATTTACGGGTGTGAGTTCTGTTATAGAATGCGGTTGTCAAGCCGCCTTTCCACTGCACATGACAAACCACAGCCGTTGGACCGGAAGTCATTCATTTCCAATGGAGAGTAGTACGGGGGCTGCGTGGAGTTCCGATCATATGCGAATGCGGAAATTTCGGATCCGATTTGAGCTTCGGATGCGTTGAAATATTTGAACTTCTGCGGCTAGACCGTATGCGACCGGCCGACCGGATATGATGTATTCTAATCAAAACTATGAGCGCGAAGTTAGAATTACCAATATTTTAACACTTTAATGTTATTCTGTAAACACTATTTCTTTCAAATGGTGGTTATTAATAATTATGTCAAAAAAGAAGATATTTTATGATTATTAAATATTTTTTTTACGTATTAGCTCTATAAAATCTACTAGTATGTTTTTTATTTTAGATGTATTGAGGGTCATTTGCTTTGTATGGATATATTCATACATGCATTAATGTTACATTCATTAAAATCGTTCAGTTTACCATGGTGGTTGCTGGGTTGGAATAAGCCGAGGGTAACGGTTGCTTCACTACCAATTTCAAAGTTCCGTGCGACTGCCGCTAGGGGGCGAAATGCGACAATCGGATGCGAATGTCGTGTGCAGTGGAAAGGCGGCTTCACTCCCATAAATAACCGTATTGCATGTGAACGTAACCATATTAAGGACTCAAATACAGGACTGACAACCATATTCTGCTGCTGTGTGAATGTGGCCATTGCATAATGAGCATGAAACTGTCAGTTGCACCATTCAATGCCATAACTGACCATTCAGATTTAATGACTAATCAAATGTAGTAAGTACAGGGCGTACAAGCCTGAAAACAAGCAAAAAGTAGTAGTAAAATGTTAATTTGATGCCAAAAATAACATATGTTAAAGTATTCTGTAAAATAATAAACAAGTTTAGACCTGATATATACATGATATAAATCTATTCTCCATCAGTATTACCACATCACTCATCAAGCCTGCTTAATTTTAGTAATTAAGAACACAAGAGAGAGAGAGAAGAATGGCAAGCACTGTTGAAGGGAAAAACGTACACACACACTCTTTCTATCACACACAGACTATTTCTTTACCGCAACACAGTTTATTCAGTGACCCTGAAAATCTTTTCAAAGGCCAGTCTCTCATAGCCCTCCAAAATGTTTAGATCAGTCTATCTTCCTCTCCGGCTGCAGCTCTGCTGTTTGTCCAGATGGCGAGGAGTGGGATGTTTATGACAGTTATCTTCGAAGCAGACGGCTGGCCCATTCCCTCCCCAAAGACGCCTATATCTGGGCCCTTTCCTCCTGACTCACTTCACTACTCATCTCCCTAAACTAGACCAACTGATCTAAAAGCCATATCGACTCTTTCTCCTCCTCCCACCCACACTGAAGTGTTTTTATCACTGGCTGGTTGTGTGGGCGGAAGGGTGGATGTGGTGCAAGTATTTTGGGAAAATATAGAGGAAGAGAGGCACATGTGAGAGCATAGATGATATGCTTATTAATATGGGTGTAAATATTTACTCTGGCAACAATTCATAAATGATCGTATTAATACATTATGATGTAAGGTTGAAAATAATCAAAGATATTTGAAAATGAAAAAAAAAAAAAGACTTTTGCTTACCTGTTCTAAACCTCTCTATGTCTTAGTTCAATAAGGGCCATCTGGAACTCCTAAAGGCAAAGAGTGATCAAGGCCTGTAGGCCAAGATGTTTGTACATCGGGGTTTTCCGAATTGTCATACCTTTAGTACAGTGGGGGGAGTTGTACTCATCTGATTGGTCATTTTGAATGTCTCACATTTTGGGTTTCAGTCACGTGGTCAAGGAAGGGATAAAAGAAGATTGTAACTGTTGCTCTGGCTCTTTTGTTCTCTGGCTCTTCTTTTCGTTGGGACTTCTTGTCTCTGCTCTTCTTTTCCTCTGGTTCCCTTTCTTGGGGCACTCTTTCTTTGCCTCCTCTTTTCTTTCTCTCCATCTGACTCTCTTTATATCTCTCAGGTAATGTTTTACATATGCTGGGTACGATTAATGGCATAAGTTTGTCTCATCTCATACATACGTTTTGTAACTATTTTAAGTGTAACCATAATCATATTTTGTAATTGAACTCTTATTACAAATGATGTGCTAACTAGTTTTCATTTGGTATTAACTTTTAAGTTTTACCTATTGCAATATAAAATCATCACACTATAGCAACGCTCTCCCACATATTTTGCTATTAAAACTGCACTTATTTCCGTCATTGGTATAAGTAGCAGTGGGTGGTAATAGACAAGAAATGTACAGTTTTCTACTGTCTTGCTGATAATATTTCTTTAGACATTCAGCAACACTGCAGCCTAAACCACTGTAGGCAAAACCACCCTTACATTGACATCTAAAATGTGATTAAGATTTGGTTAAATATGATTCTATTATTTTAGTAGTCATAGTTATTAAGTTTATAAAGTATAATTATTAAATTAAGTCATAATTATTATCAAAACTAAGATAAAAATATAAAGGGGAAATCAAATGTGTACAAACTAGATTAGGGGCCTCATTTATCAAATGAAATCGTCTTACATTTGACTTACGACTTACGATCATTTCTCAAATGTGCAAACATGTGATTCAGAGAATGAACGTATCCACAAAAAACCCTCTCTTCCAGATATTAAATTTATAAATCGCAAATGATGTTGAAGTTGTGCGCAACTGAATAGATTTCCACCTTGTAAACGCTGCTTAGTATATGTCATTAACATATAAAAGAGCAGCAGTCAACGTCTTTATGATTCTTCAACGTCCGTGATTCTCTTTATTGAGAATCAATCACGGGGCATTAGACAAGCCAGTATTAACGTCTGGAGCTGCACAGCCGAATCAACAGACTTTATGCAGGTAAGCAAGCAAGAACAACAGCGAAAAATGGCAGATGGGGCAATAATAACTGACATGATCCATGATAACATGATATTTTTAGTGATATTTGTAAATTGTCTTTCTAAATGTTTCGTTAGCATGTTGCTAATGCACTGTTAAATGTGGTTACTGTATTCACAGAGACAAGACTGTCGTTATTTTCATTTTTAAACACTTGCCGTCTATATAATTCATAAACACAACTTCATTCTTTATAAATCTCTCCAACAGTGTAACGTTAGCATTACCCATTAGCCACGGAGCACTATCAAACTCGTCCAGAATCAAATGTCAACATCCAAATAAATACCATACAAACAGCAATGCATGACAGCCTCTCAGAACCAGTGTTTCTTTCCAAAGAAATCGACCTATAGATGGTTTACTTCTAGTTGCCTCTGCATAGTAAACTGGGAGAGGAGAAAATACTTTAACAACGAAAACTCTTCTCATTCTGACAAACCGGATTCATCCTCTGCACATCTCATTATTCAGGAGACGCATAATAATTGGACACAGCATTTGTTAACCATTGCTCATGGTTTAATTGCCTTTTTGTCTTTATACTGTGACAAACTGCAGCTGTCAAATCCTGATGGCTGAACAGCTCTCAACAATACGCTATAGAAGCTCAGTATTGTCTCCTCCATCCCTCAAAATCTACAGTGTTTTTAGGGCCATGTCGTTATATTTCCTTATTGTGGCATATTTTTAGGCTTCCCGTTTCATCTATAAAATTTATTCTGTGTTCATGAAAGATTATTTATTTATTTAATAATATTTTTGACTGAGCAGAGTAGAGGAGGGTGGTAGAAAGCAATGAATACTAAGCAGAAATAAAGGTCACAAATCAGTGGCTTTTATGTGAATTTGGAGTAAGATGCTCTTCATTTTATGAATAGTCTGAGATATTCTTTTGCATCAGTCCATAACACTACAAAGGTTTCATTGAATGTATTTGTTTTGGCCAAATTTTCAGTGTACGGTTAGGGTTAGTTGATCTGTGACTGTCCTGGATCTCACGTTTGAAAAATATATAAACCCAGAATAACAATGAGCAACAACAACAAATATATGCAAATTAATCAAGTGAAAGTATAATTTTGGCTAGAATTACTTTTGTAAACATTACATGTAACAGCAGTTTGGTTTAATATTAGAGAATAGTACAGTCATGTTGGGCCTCGGCGCGAAATGCTCAAAACACCATGTGCACTGCCAACGGGAAGGGAAGCAAAGCATGCTGGGAAAAAAAGCATAAGGGTTCATAACAGAGGCAAACCTCATGAATATCAGTATCCTATATGTATATTTTTTACATTTATTTGTTATACTTATTGTGCCAACTATGTGAATAGTGTGCTTATGCTACATTTCTTTAAAATAAAAGCCACTGGGTTTGATATTTTCATATTTTCATTAACATTCAAATTTTTTTACCTGTGTCTGATGGGTCCAAACAGTTTTTGGAGCCACTTCGCATGCCTTTGAAATGCTTGAATTATATCTGGTATTCACAGACCAAATGGACCAATTCTTTTTTTTTTTTTTTTTTCCTTTTCAAAAATGGCTGTAAAAGTAAATTTCTTAGAGAAATCTTATTTTAATTTCTCATTAAGACTCATAAACACACACAGGTGCAGATGAATGATTGAAATGCATGGATGGCACTTTATTAATTCATGTTGTTATTTTATGCAATCTATGTGACTCTTTAATGAATCATTTATAAGCATCTATAAGCCTGTGTTCTACATCTAGAACAATCCTGTTTTAGTTAACTGCATTTCATGATATTTCACTTGTTTTTATCTTCTCATCTTTCCTGAACATTGATTTGCCTTCTTTAACGAGATGATGCTGTCAGCCTCTATGAACCCTTGTGGATTAAATTACACACTTAGCACTTTTAGATTTTTAGCTAATTAAGTTTAAAGTCAAGGAAGAAGCGTTCCTCTTCATCTGAATTAAACTGCTTGTTTGGTCTTACTGTAGAAGCCATATTTAGACTCTTGTGCTAGACAAAGAGATTTAATTTAATTTATTTATTTTCTATTTCAAAACATTGCTTCTTACTTGCTCCTCCTCCTTGACGTGTCACTACAGTGTGGAAGTGCAAGTCATAATAGTCAGTCAGAATTGTTTGGCAGGAACAGGTTAGAGGGTGAACAGTTTCTTCAATCGCATGCTCACACTGGTATTTCACATTCTTGCAGGTTTCATTTTGTATTTTTGTTTGAAAAGTAAACCGGAGATTGTGATTAATAAACTACATTTTGTTGTTGTTGTTGTTACGACTGCATCTCTGTGTGTGCTTTATGGACGTGTATCTGAAAAGACTCTGTCATGTATTTACTAGAAAAAACAAATACGATGACGGATTATCTTTGATGATATTTATTTGCTGATTAACTAAAAGAATACTAATAAAGAATTCATGTACCATTCACATGAAGGACTCCTTATTCTGCATGCCACACAAAAAGCACGCCCCTTTTTTATATCGTGCTCTCACAGCCAATCAGAAACAAAGTCAAAAGTCAACTCAAACAAGTTAACAGTATTATTCAATTATACCCTTTTAGGTTACAACAAAGCTTAGACAATAATTTTGATACACAACAGACTCCTTCTCCACACAAATGCTGCAGAATACATGCAAATAAATACAGTAAATATGCCAAGTCGAGAGCTCAGTTAAAACCTATTCTGTAATGCCAGCTCATTTATGCTAATGTTATTTGAAGCAGTGTTTTGTTACAGTCCTCTCATCTCTCTTGAGGGAACATGATTTGGGTCTGACAATTTATCAAAAACACAAATTACATTTTGTAATGAATATTTCATAAAACGTCAACATGTTTTAAAATCAGCTGCATGTCACGATGAACGAATGACCACTGTTATGCTTTCACATCAATATATTGACACATCTAGAGAGGATGATATTTCTGTGACACCATATGTGATCACACCAGACTGTCAGAATCAGAAATGATATTAAATCAGAAATATATTTCTTTCTCTTCAAACGCATTGTTCACAGTATAGATTATCTTATTTTAAAAGCTATCTGATTTGGGAAACTCATTGTCCCTTTCTTTGAGCTTCTGTTTGCTTCAGTAAACTTGTGACCCCGTCAATCAGCTGCCTCTTCTTGAAGCAATGAAGCCACAACAACAACAAGGAGAAAAACAGACCCTTTCCTGAGAAGCATGCTCTTTCTGCTTCTGAAAAGACTTTGTAACCCACTTGAGAATCTCATTAAGCTGGGATGCTTTCTACATTTTCAATTTATGGAAATTAAGTCGGTGATAAGTGTCGGATGGACTCCTATGAGTTTGTGAGTACAGAAATTGAATAGATTTCTATGCCTATGGCTAAATTTTTAATGACTAGCTGGATAGATACTCATTAAATTAATAATTATGTATATATAATATATAATATATAATGTGCTATGTATATTTACCTTGAAAAACTGACATCGATTGTTCTTTGTTGTCTTCTTGTTAAACAAGTACACATACTTTTGGGGAAAAAAAATGTTAGTTGTGGTGGAAATAAAGCAACAACTGAGGGCAATCAGTTTGTGTAATCAGTATAAATTACTCAAACAATCAATACTTAAATAGCTTATTTCATATTATTTCACATTATTTCATATTTTTATTACGGATTTCCATAGTGTAGGATTGAAAGTGCAGGCCTTGGATTAAAGTTAAAACAATAAAATCTATTATTTAATTAAAATAAAAAAATAAATTAAAAAAATGCTTGGTAAATCGAATGGTAAATCAAGTCACCTTCAAGTCAAGTCACCTTTATTTATATAGTGCTTTTTACAATGCAGATTGCGTCATAGCAGCTTTACAGTGATAACTGTAATAATTTTGGCTGCACAGCAGCTCTTAAATAAAATGGCATCATTGTCCAGCTTAAATAAAATCAGTATTGATTCATTCGGTTGTAAAAATCAATAATTATTTCATTTATCTATATATCAGCACTGGAGAAAACAGTGATGTCATCATCCAGCTCAGTTCAGTTCGCATACAATGGTGTCAATGTAGGCAGATCAAAACACTGTTGAATATCAAGTGTACCCAACTAAGCAAGCCAAAGGCAAACAGCGGCAAGGACCCCAAACTCCATCAGGTGACAAACAGGTGATAAAAATTGAGGGAAAAAAAAAACCTTCGGAGAAACCAGGCTCAGTCAGGGGTTAGGTAAAGTCAAAATATTTGGTCCAGTTCCATCTAGTTGAAGACTGTATTCATCACGCCGGTATGGGGCGGTTTGTTGAGGATCTGTGCCACTGGCTGTCGTGTCGGTGGGGCTTCAGTTTTGGGTACAATATCTTATTGGGTACAATACCTTTTGAATGGTCAGTGATATAAGGCCATGTGAAGTGAAGCTGATTTCAACAGAACTACTGTAGGACAGCTCATCTATAATCAGTTAAATATGTTAATCACATATCTAATAGGGGAGAGCGGAGCAAGATGGCACACTTTGACAGCAGTGAAGATTTCTCATATTGTACCTCAAAGCAAAGAAAAGCTATTGAAAATTTCCACCTTTACTGCGGAAGAAAAAGACTGGCACATAAATGTGACAACTAGCCACCGCAGTCACCACACTCTCAAAATGAACTGCTACAAAAATAATCTGCTAATCAACAGACTTAATGGGAATGGTAATTCTTGTCAAGAGAGATGTGGAAAAAAATCATTTACTCAGCCTGAACATTCACTGTACCTCAGTTCTTTAGAACTCTTTTGATGCATTCCTCTAAGTTGGAGGAAATATTGTTGAAGCAACTATTCTAATAATGGCAAGACTGGTTACAGTACATGAGTTAGGCCTTGCATATAACAAAATGCAACATCCTTCAGTGTAGTCTCATTACCTCCCAGCAGAAACAAGCTCAACATGGCCATACATCAATTAGCTGTCAAAGAAGGCAGCGGTTTTCATTCATTACACATTGAATGCAATTACATGCAAAGTCAAAGTATCATTTATCATACGCTGCTGCCAGGATTCTGAGCAGAACCAGAAAACATGAACACATCACACCAGTCCTCAGGTCCTTGCACTGGCTTCCAGTTGCATTTATAATTGATTTTAAAGTACTGTTACTTGTTTATAAATCACTCAATACATGGCAGATATGCTCATAGAATATAAACCTAACAGATCACTCAGTCATTTAGAAATACCAAGAGTTCACTTAAAGTAAGGAGAGTCTGCTTTTAGCTGTTACGCCAGCCGCAGCTGGAACCAGCTTCAAAAGGGCTGTGTGGCGCAGTTTGAGGTGTCTTGGCAAAAGGGGAGATTGAAACTTTGTTCATCAGTTTGAAGTGCCTTAACCAAAAAAAAAAAAAAAGCAGTCCTGTTGTGTGAGGAAGATCCATTCAGATCTGCTCTGATGGATAGATCCGTTTAGATCCACTCTGACGGACAACAACAACAACAACAACAAAAAAACCTCCCTAAGACTTCCTTGCTCATCCATCCAGATAGCAAAATTCTCTGTTTTTACTGTTATTTCCATTCCTTATGTTCTATTCTTATTCTTCTTCTTTATGTAAAGCACTTTGAATTACCATTGTGTATGAAATGTGCTATACAAATAAAATTGCCTTGCCATATGCAAAAAATGTCTAGCTTAATCATTTCAATCAAAGGAATAGTGAGACTCTTTCAATGAAAGGATCAGTGAGACTCTTTCATCAAGCAACTTTTTTACTTACTAAAACTGAGTAGAATATACAAAAACAGCATTTTGACAGATTAACAGAAAGTTCTTACATACCAAATTATAAGAATTAGGACAAATGTTTAATCATCATACAATTCAATACATTTGAATAGAATATTCCATTTCATTTTGTTTAATATATGTTAGTACTTTGGAGGTTATATAGGCAGATTAGTAGGCAGCAAATATGTGAAACTCTAAGGCACACATGAAGGTTATTTAGTGTTGATACTGATTGTCTTCCTTTACATCCCTTACCTAAATGCAATAACATGCTGTAAATAATCTTGTTTTGGTTAACTGAGAAGACAAACAATGCAGACAGAAGAAAACAATGATGGTGATATAGTGCCATCTGCTGGTACAGCAATCAAATAACTTGCAGGCTCTTAGACAAATCTCTGACAAATACAAGACAGCAGAGCAATATGATGAACTGCTCTTTGGGTGTTGCTTTCAAAATAAGTAACTCTTTTATAAATAATGTACAACATCACACTGTGAAACACTGAATGAGGTAAAATACATAAGTGCAAATTGCTTTTCACTTTTGCAGGCATGAAGATTCAAGTATTCTGGGAAATAGTATAAAAAAAATCTCTGATAAGGAGATTCAAACAGCAGTTCTACATAAATTTCCAACATGCACCTTTTTTAAATAACAATTGTTTTATAACACATATTATATTTCCTAGCTGAATTTAAACAGTCAAATAGGAAGGAGGAAGGGGAAAGACTGATAGAATAAGTAATAATGGTTAAAATAATATAAAATCTAACTTTGTTACCCTGGTTGATTAAATAAGGTAAAGTGCAATTTTTTTTTTTTTTTTTTTTTTTTTTTGTCAGAAAGTAAAAAAACATTAAGAAAGAGTTAGGGACAATGACATTACCTTGATGTAAAAACAGAAGAAACAATAATTATAGATCAATTTGTATTTTTCATATAGTTTTGAAAAACTTTTGCCATTTATTTATTTTGAACAAATTATGAATAAATTAATATGAGTGTCAAAATATAAACAAGTTGGAAAACAATTACAGAGTCAAACTGATAAAAATAAAAGCAGAATATACAGTAGCAACACAATCAGCCAGATTTCTCTCAGATCTTCTCAATCTCTATGCATTCTGATGGATCAGTCAGACTTTGAGATTGTTGACTATATTTAGGATTTCCATTAGCTGTGCCTTTCTTATTCCACTCCTCGTTGATCTCTGCTGGTGTCCTCCCTTTGGTTTCAGGTAAAGTGAAACTGATAAAAAGACACGCAGTCACACAAACACCGCAGAAGGGGATGAAGCAGAACTGTCCCAGGCCATTAACTATGAATGGAAATGCCATTCCTACTAAGAAGAGGTTAAGCCACATCATGGAACCGGCAACCATGTAAGCTGCGGGACGTGCCAGTTGGTCAAAGAGCTCAGCAGGAAGGATCCCGGTGACTCCTGCGGGACCCATGCCAAAACTCAAGATGTAGGCAAACACGCAGGTCATACTCAGGTAGGGTATGCCATCCACTTTGCCCTCCAGTGAAAGAGCAACAGTGAAGACCACCGCCCAGCAAGCCATGAGCAGATACCCACCAGCGAGAAGTAACCTGCGGCCAACGCGCTCAATCAGCAGATTACAGGCCAAAGCGGAAGTGAACTCGCAGGCACCTGTCCCGATTGTGACATACTGAATCTTGTCTGTTGGAATACCAGCTTCCTGAAAGATATAGGATGCATAGAAGTAAATGGAATCATTTCCACACAACATCATGGCACTGCTGGCAGCCATTACAGTGTAGAGCTGCCTGCGAAGACTTCGGTCTCTGAGAAGTTCCCACAGTGTCTTGGCATGGGCTTCACCTGCTTCTGCCCGCTCCTGGAGAATCTCTTCCATCTCATCAGTAAAAACGCTGCACGCTCTGAGGCGTTTCAGGGCCTGACTGCATGCTTCTCTGTCCCCTCGGTCGATGAGCAAGTAACGCGGGCTCTCTGGAAACCAGGGCAAGGTGATCAGCTGCACTAGTCCGGGGAGAGCACTGCTTGCCAGTAGATACGGCCAGAGAGACTCACTCCCTAAAACTTCAGTCAGACCCGTTATCTGGCCCATCAGGATCCCTAGAGCAGTGAAAACAGCAGAAGAAAAGGCAACAGCACCTCTCATGTTTTTCGGTGCACTCTCTCCAAAGTACATGGGCTGGACGTTCATACTAACACCAGCATTGACCCCCACAAACAGACGTGCAAGGATGATCATCTCAAAGGAAGCAGCTGAGCGACTGCTCAGAGCCAGGACTGCGCTCAGAAAAAGGAAGACATTGTTCAGCAGCAGGGCACCCTTCCGTCCAAACTTAATAGACATTGGGCCAGCAAGAAGGGATCCCAAAAGTCCACCGAGTGAGTAAGTGGAAACAATAAAGGTCCATATCAGTGTCACCTGACTAGGCTCAAGAACTGTTCCCCATCTCTTCATACAGGTCTCATTAATGAACTTCTGCACATAAGATGTGGGTGCATTAATGATTGAAATATTGTAGCCATACTGAAAAGTGCCACCAATGGCTGCAAAGCACACAGTTAATGCAAGAGTGCGTGTGCAACCTCCTCGCCTCATAGTTTCATTCATTTTTTAAATAAATAAATAAATATTTATATAGTCAAAAGGAAAACAAGTATCTCACATGTAAATATCTGTGCTATTATTGAGCTATTATAAAAATACCTAGCAGGAACACAGGCACGTGCAGTTCCCGGTGATCTCCTGTCATTGAACTGTGTGATGCAGATGGGGCACTTCCTCAAAAATGAAGTCAGTCTGTTGCTCTTTCAAAATAAGAGTCCTTTTGCATGCAATATATTTATAGTTCCAATGAACGTTTATAAAATGACCCTCAGGTCAGCTTTATTTATTTAGTGCTTTATACAATACAGACTGTTTCAAAGCAGCTTTACAGTGATAACAGGAACATGATGCATTTCGGCTGTTCAGCTGAAGTCAGTTTTGTATTGATTCAATTCCATTGTAAAGATCATCAATTATTAAATTAGTTCATTTAATCTATACAGCAGTTCTGCAAAAATATCATCATCCAGCTCAGCTCTGTTCTCATACAACAGCGTCAGTACAGTCAGATCATTATTATTATTGTATATTAAATGTTTCCAATAAAGAGGCGACAGTGGCAAGGAACCCGAACTCCATCAGGTGACAGAATGGAGAAAAAAATCCTTGGGAAAATGAGCCACTGCAATTACTCACAGAGCATAAGCTGGCCAAAAATAGTCCATTAAAGAGGTGGAAGAAGGAAAGAAAAGGGGGACAAAGGAAAGAGAGAGAGAGAGAGAGAGAAATAGGGAAATGACTTACAGAGAGACTTCTTTCCTAATGTTTGCTTGGTGATACAAGTTTATATATGCTGGATAATCATGCATTTATATTACACTGTTTCCTGTTGTCGGTACTCACCAACATGCAGGTTCAAATCCAGCCAAAGACCTTGTTTATATCAATTGAAATTGAAATTGTTAGGGTTAATAAAACATACAAATGCAATTTATTTGTTGACTTTTTTCTTGAATAATAAAATATACCATATTGATGAAGACTTTTGTTTGGGTACATTCAGTCACTTGCACATTTGTTAGTTCTAGTTAAAGATGCAACACATAAAACAGTTAAAAAAAAATTATAAACTTTTTTCACTTAGAAAATCTGATGCATGTTACTGAGCACTCTGATGTGCTTGTGTAGACAGATGCTTTGTGATTTTTTTTTCTTTAAATTTAAGTTATCTCTGAGCGTCTTTGTCCCGAAATGTGCATATTGTTTTCATAGAAGCATGTGATTAATGAAAAACGAAGCCTCGCTTTCTTTCCAGTCACGTGAGTGCTTTACTTTGCATGCTGGAATGTTTGAACCCACACCACTACTCTACAGGAATATGGAAGTTCATGTACATTTACTAACATTTTAAATATATAAGCCTATTTTACATGATCATTAGGGCTGTGAATCTTTGGGTAGACAGCAATTCAATTCGATTCACAATTCATAGGTGTTCAATTCAATTTAAGAACGATTAAATTCAGAATGATTCGATTTGAGATGATTCACATTAAAATTCGATGCGATTTGATTAATTCGATTTGATTCTGCATTTAAATATGCATTCATAGAGTTATTGAACTGCTTACCTCAATGTGTCTTAGTCAGGGTGAGAATTACACAGCGACCATCAGGCAGTCAGAGTAACAAACAAACAAACAAAACACTTTTGTCCATTGTTAGGGTTAGTTCATGTTAGTTCTTAATGATGCTACATAAATTTATTTTAATAGAATAGAGAAACTGAATATAAAATAGATAAAAAATAGATAAAATAGAATATTTTAATATCCTAGAATATCATGCACTTTCCCAAATAATCCTAAACTAACTTTTCATCACGGAATAGTAAGAAAGTCCCTCTTTGTTCTCTTTATTTGGAACATTTTCCTTATGATGATTCTGAAAGAAAACGCGCGGGTTTCTATTGTTACTATAGCAACGAAAGCAACTTTACAGCGCATCCGATTGATAGATAAACCGCCCGCTCTTATGTCAGTGTTTTTAATGTTGTAGTTATTTCAGCAGTTTCCTTGACACATTCAGTTTAACGACATTAAGTTCATAATTTCATTTATCATTCATTGAACTGTGCGTATGCATTTAGACACTTACATTCTGTTTGTTCCGTCCTTGCAATAAATGCGCGGCTTGAAACTGCTCAGGTAATGTCAATGACCCATTTCCTTAAAACTTAAGTATTTTTATCGAAAATAACGGCGACGTTTCCACGCAATAAAAGCGTTTTATTTCAACAGTAGTGACCGCGTAATGACTTGGCAGCTCTATCAATGGCTTGAGCAGTTTGACTCAGAAGAACTATTGCTGTCTTAATAGAGAGCTGTCATCTGCTCATGTGAATAGCATTGGCCGTCCTGAGGAGAGTTCCAACGCGGGCTAGGGACGGAGCTCGAGCGCAATCCAGTGAGAGGCGGTAAAGAGTGCAGCCGCGCGTATCTGTGAATGACCCCTTGTTGAGAGCTGTGAGGGAGTGCGCAGATGATGGCGCACAACGTCTCCGTCAATTCGCGCATGTAGTAATTTAATATTTATATATTTTAAAGCACTGAATCGCTATAGAATCGCGATTAATCCGATTCTTAGCATTTTACATCGGTTATTGGGTGAAATTAACAATTCATGATTCAAAAAACATGTTTCAAGATCGATGCATCGTCAGGATTTGTAATCGATGCATCGAGAAAACGAGTGAATCGTTACACCCCTAGTCATTAGAAATAAATTGTTAACAGTTTTAAGGTTTAAGTCCCTTGAGTTTGGTATTAAAGGAAAGAACAAATGTAAAAACTAAAAGAAAATCTGTTCTATAGTATGGCACTGAATGTTCTTTAGGATTACAAACCTTCAGTCCTCTGATCATAGTAATATGATGCCTTATGTAGCATACTTGTGCCTTATGTTTGTACTTATAAGAGGATATAAATTTAAGAATTACAGTACATGTTAAAATCCCTTTGTGTACTGCTCTTATAAGCATTCTATTGCAATAGGCTATGCAGATTGAGATTTAATGTGCAAAAACAAATCAATGTATTGTCAGTTTTTATATATGTTCATTAATATTGACGTTTTTTAATCCATTTTGATTTTGTTTCGGCCCTAGTAGCATCACTGAGGGTTTTGCATTGTTTTAGCAGCTGGCCTATGCCAATGTTTCGCCATTCTGTGAGAGTTTCTTTTGTCTGTCTTTATTCATTGCTTTCATACAGATTTTGCAAAATGTATGGTTTAAAAAAATTGAACATGTATCATGCTAACTTTTTTTTTTATGTAGGTCTGAGATCTAATGGGTCTGATGTGGTCTCTAGAAATTCTGGCAAGAAACTTAGTGTCTGTCATTTGTGCACTTCATTTGATTTTTTTAAATTCAATTAATCATCCATTTACAATTTATCATGTGTACCATTTTAATACCTGCATTCCAAATATCTGGGCCCGTTTCCCTAAAGAATTTTTGTGCAAAAAGTGGCTCCTAGCGGCCAAATTCTAAGAAAATTCTCAGAGTCATGACGTTTTCTTAGAATTTCCCCTAAAAGTGACACGAAAATCCCAGTTAATATAAAAGCTATTCCTCAAGATTCCTAGCGCTTAAAAGGGCTCCTAAGGCGAGATCTGCTAAGAGCAGGGAAGAGGACTTTTAGTGGCTTAGGAGTTCCCCTAAGCAGCTGCACAAAATGGCCAACAGAGGAGGCAGGAGAGATGTCCTGCAAACACTGGATGACAGGGAATTATTGAGACGCTACAGATTGGATTCTGTGTTTGTAGGATATTTGTTAACAAGCCTTCATAAATAGACCAGCCAGCAATCACAGACATTGATAAAAGCTGAGCCGTGTTACCCTCGTTAAGACCACACTGAGTTGTAACGTTGTAATTTCTACTTCATTAAGGACAGCCCCTTGAGATAGGCCATCTTGTTTTCAATGGGGTCCATATGGGAGTGAAAGTACAAAATATGCCAGCTAGGATATTAATCTGAGCAAATAAGACAGGAATCATTATTTGAACAGGGTGTAATGAGCTTAAGTTTTCACATATTTTAGATTCTAATGTTAGGCTATAACCCCTACAGCTTACTATTCATTTTCCAGATATTTTCTTGAATGTGAAATATTATTTACAATTACAGTCTGCATAAGATTAGAGTGTATAATTATGTTTATTGATTTGAGGGTACATCCTTTGCTCATTATCACCAAAAGTTCATTTTCATCAAACTTGTAGGATCAACCAATCACGGCTTTTGAAATGATGACTCATACCTAGCAACGGGGTCAACCACACCTCCTCACTAAGATAGGATTTTCCATCCATTCCTTGCTCAGAGTTCACTGAAAATGTTCTGGAATCACTTCTAAGCTAAAACTCCTGGCAAGGAATTTTTAGGTTAAGTTAGGAGCTCTCTGAGAGGATTCTCAGAATCTTTAGGGATACGGGCCCTGATATTTAGAGTGCTTTGGCCATCAGTTTACTTTTTTTTTTCCTGTTAAGATCCTAAAAACATTGACTGGTAAAAGTAATGTATGTGTTATGAAAGGCATCTGACTCTCTATCAGATAGATAGGGACACCCCAAACTTAGTGAGGTGAAATTAGATCAATTTTATCAATGTGCACACTAAAGGGCTTCAGGGATGGTGATCATAGCACTGATGACTGCTTGTTAATGTCAGTTTGTTAATCTACCTCTTTTGAAACCAGATTTATCCTTTGTAATTTGCTGTTTAAGTGCTTGTATGTTATAGTGGCGTTTTTCAAATGCAGTCCTCTGGAATGACATCCCAGAATGCACTTAAATGGAGCAGAAGCACTGATGTGTTCATCTTGGGCTTTCCTGAAACCTTGAGTCAACCAGAGGACACCACAACACCCTGCTCTCAGCTAACTTCCATCTTCAGTAATGCGTGAAAAAACTTTTGCGCAATAACTCTAAATTTCGAATAATTAAGAGTTATTATTACTCTTAATTATTAGAAATTAAGAGTTATTGCGCAAAAGTACTAAGTTACTAATAATGCATTATAATCATTCTCCAGGTAAAATGGAAAACTTGGAGTTGTATGTGAAGATTAGTTGTCGACTTGCAGATACATGTTGAAGTCTCATGCCACAAATTCCAAGGTTTTCAATTCTCATTTGACCTTTAAATGGCTCACAACTCAAAGCTGTACCTCATTTTGCACAATTTTGCAGTATTCCTGTTACTCCTAGACACATTTGTAACTCTGCCTGTCTGGAAGTCGTTGTGTGGAGACGGTTTACCTGCACAAGAACACAGATGGGCTTTTCCCCTCCCCCAAATCACTCACTGCTGTATTGCAGCTCTCTGGCAGATTCCCAAAGCTGTCCGCTTAAGCACCCTGTATTCGTGGAGATGGTCAGAGCAAGGATTTTTTTTGTCTGCACCCATCTACTTTTAATGTCCTACACTTTGTTTCTCACTCCCTAATTATTTTACAGCTGTCTGCCAGTTTCAAAGTCCCAAAACTGACTTAATTCTAGCCAATACCCATACTTTGCTCTTCTTGGGATTGAATGAGACCTGGATTTGATCAAAGAACTGTTAAATCCCAGGGTGTCCTCATTTTTTTTTTAAAGAAAATGTTTGTGTGCCCAGTGTTGTGCTCAGTTTCTCTCCCTCACTCTCTTACTCAGGCTAATTACCATCAGCTGCAACTCATTGTGAGCATGACTGAGATTGAGCAGAGCAGTATAAATGGTGCACTCAGAAGATCCTATCCTGAGTAACACTTCTCCCCAGCTTTAGACTTATATTTAGCCTTGTACTTATTTGCTGTGTGCCAGCAAATGTTCCTTAATTTGCTTACCAGTTTATTTATTCTTGTGAGGGTAATTAAGGTATTGTATCACTTATCTCTGTTTACTAGTTTATGGTTATTTGGGAAATGTAGGGAGAAAGTGCCTTTTTATTTTGTGTATAATCTTTTTCTACTGTTTTTGGTCTGAGGAGAAGCTCAGCAGGGTAGCTTCGTTAAACCTTAGTTAGCTTCTGTTCTGTTTAATATTTTAGGCCATACACTGCTGAAGATTTATTCCCTTATTTTTAAGCTTTGTGGTAAACAAAGGAAATAACTTTTAGGGAAAAATAAAAGCTTGTTTTCACTCTGAGACTGAGGCAGAAGTGTTCTCCACAAATTTTTTTCCATCTCTATTACTTTATCATATTTTCTTTTGTTACTTCCCCCTCCTGACTCCTAGACTGGGAGGGGAATGTAACAGAACAAAGTAACACCTCCGTCTACCAACTTCTCCAAACCATGGATGGGTATGAGAATAGGTGTGCTTGCTGCTTATTCTTTCAAATACACTTCTGTGCAGTTCTTTTGAATTCATGATGTTACCAATACTAACTGAATTTTATGTGATGTATTGTCCTCTAGGTGAACAGCGTGTGCTGTTATTCTCCCTTCAGAATGGAAGTCTTTGTCTATTGCCCACCTTGAGGCTCATGGTACAGAATTTCAAGCTCTTCTAACCTTGTTTGACCTTTAATGGCAGCTGTTACATCAACTCACATCAGTGTCTCATTTACACACAACCATCAGAATGTTCTTGTTACTCAAAACCGTGATTAAAGTAACTGCTAATGTGTCTAGTTTGAGTTACTTCCAGATAATGCCAAGGGAACATTTTCCCAGGAGAATAAACGGCTGCCCAGATGAGGAGTGCTCTTTGAATTGAAGACTAAATTGTGCATATCGGTCTCTATGCACAAACCATGCACAGCTGCATGTAGTAGACCAGGGATGGGCAACTCCGGTCCTGGAGGGCCAGTGTCCTGCAGAGTTTATCTCCATCCCTGATAACTCACTTGCCTATAACTTTCTACTAATCCTAAAGACCTTGATTAGCTGGTTCAGGTGTGTTTGATTAGGGTTGGAGCTAAACTCTGCTGGGCAGTGGCCCTCCAGGACTGAAGTTGCCCATCCCTGTAGTAGACTGTCTGAAGGTAAAAAGTTACAGCTTGCCTTTATGTTAACAATATTAGAAGGCTATTAAAATGTTTTGACTAGCAGGTTTAAAAGGGATCTCCACATTTGTTTTTCTTGCTCTTCTGTCTGTTACATATATATGTTTACTATTTCATACATTGCTTTTCCCTTTATTGTAAGTGTTAACTTGTTCATAGACTTTTCAGCAAGAAGTTATTGTGCCCTTACAGCATTAGCATTAATGAAGTCTCAGCCTGTTGTGTGAAGCCCTCTTTGTTTGGAGACCTAACTTGTGTGAAGACTGGATGTAGCTACACCCCACTTATGTCTGAATGAGACCAGGATTTGACCAGAGGATATTCTGACTCCAAAAACTGGGAGGGGAAATTAAGGTTTCACTTCATTCCAGACCTCACACCAAGAACTGGAAAGGAAGGGCCAAAAGGTTTGCATCTCCATGATTCCTGGAGGTATAATCTTCAATGCAACTAACTAGTTTTTAGTGCAGCTAAGATCAACCTTAACTTGTGCTGTAATCTCAGGTCAGCTGGATGTCTTGGAGAAGCTGGATATCCTGTGCCCTGACGGCAGCCAATTTGTAGTTGATGACTTCAGCATGAGGCTTATTCAGGTGAATGCTGAAACTTATACACCTATATACCATTACATTCAGGTGACTAGCCTCATTTGCACTTGGCATATGGAAATGTGGAGAACACTTTAGTCAAATTTGTAAAATTTAATTGTAACTTAACTATGACTCCTGGCTTCCACTGTGCAAATTGAAAACTTGCAGAATGAATCTTTTAATGCAACCTCTGGTCAACCAATGGTAGGTATATTAATTGTTGAGATGCAGAACAGAGGGCAGTGTCAGTCACCTGCAGGTGCATATCAAAAGCCAGTTAAGCTCAGGTAGCAGATATATAGGGGTGCCCCCATACTTGGTGGGACAAAATTAGCAAGCAGAGATGTATCTAGCAATGTGCCCACTAAAAAACTTTAGGGATGGTTGATCACTGGTGTATTTAATTCAACATTGAACAACATTTAACAAGCTGTTAACTAGTTTTCAGAATAGTATGTTTACAAGGGCTCTCCACATTTGTGCAGTTTCTTGCTCCTGTCTACGTCGTGGTCATGTTATGGCTCTTCCTCACTGTACCAGCAATCACTATCCCTGGAGTACTAATAACACTGCTGAAGCATAAAATGCTTTCCCTCAGAGCAATTAATGTCTGGCCTCATTAAGAGCATACATAGGATTTGTTACCTGACCAAAATCTTTCATGTTTTATATTGCTTCCTTATGTTGCATACTCATGTTGCATCCTGTTGTCAAGTCCTGTTGTCGCCTTGCCATCCCTGTCGTCGTGTGTGTCGCCTTCAAAAGATAAAGGACTCCATTTGTCCATTACAGTACTTTGAATTTTTAAATCTGTCATCAGGTCTGTGCCATTTCCTGAGAATCTTGACTTATTTTGAAACTTTTCACTCTCATTTCAAGGTAGTGTCTAGGTTTTGTAATTTCTTTTAAGCTTCTTTTAAAGCACATGCAGACAGGCATATGCCCTTATGTCCCCATGTGTTCCTATTTCAGTACATTCTGTGACCCATTGTGGTTATGCTTTTTGTATTTATCATTTTAATAGCCTTTTATTGAAGTTTTTCATTTATACCCTTCTCATTGTTCGTTTGTTTTTTTTTTTTTTGTTTTTGTTTTTTTTAATGCATGTTTTAATAAAATGTTGAGTGTAATTTCATGTGTTGCTTTTCTCTTTATTGTAAATGTAAACTTGTTCGTACACTTTACTGCAAGAAATCACTGTGCCCTTACAGCATTACCACTGGTAAAGTTCAGCCCTTTGTGCGATGCCCTCTTTGTTTGGAGACCTAACTTGTGAAGACTGAGGGTCTACCAGCAGAAGTTTACTGATCAAGGCTGCAGATAAGTCAATTAACTTGTTTTACTTATCTACTTCAGTTTTATTTTATTTTTTTTCTCTTCCCCTTTTTTGTTCATTTACTCTCTTTACTCCCATAATTTAGCTCTACTATGCACTCTTTGAAATGTGGAAAGCTTTCTTTGGTAAACTGAAAGTTGACTCCTGGTCTTTTTTTTTTTTTTTTTTTTCTGAGCTTTTTAGCTTTTTATTGGGTTAAGCATGTTCAACCAATGCAGCATCTGATCAACCAATGTTGGGTATACTAGCTGGGAGCAGAACAGGATGGAGTCGGTCACCTGCAAGGGGGCATTTTGCATGCCCACAATCCAAGATGTCAGCATGTCCTTTGTCTGCTAAGTGTTTGTCTCTGTTTTGATGTTTTTAAAGGATTTTATAACATTTTATTATCTTTTTGAACATGGCAGTCAGTATTTTATGGAATATTTGACAAACATATGTGGATTGTGGATGTTCTTGAAATTTGAAGACTACATTCCTCAGGGCTAAGCTTGCTACATCCTCCTGCAGCTAACCGGCCTGGACCCGAGTATCCCACTCTGAGGTCTGTACTATTCACTTCTCTAAAGTGCAAAAATTTTAGGATAATGGCCTTATTTACTATTCTTATATGCCTATTGGGCGTTTGGGATCTCGGAACGAGCAACGGTTCCTGGACACATTGGGGGAGAGCTTCGGACAGTCACCTCAATTTAAAAAATGTTTGTTACAGAGCCACTTGCTCTATAGCTTTTATAAATCCAGAGCAACTACCTATTCAATTGAATCGTGACATAAACTTTTTGCCATCTCTGCCCAGAGACCTACCTAAACTTCAATGCATTTTTTGCTTTGTATAACTATCTCACTTGTTCACTAAATGAAGGAATTTGCCTGGCTTCTACGTATCAAAGAATTTAATCAAAATCAAATGTGATACAAAGATTGTTGATTGTCATACTTCTACTTTTGTCTGGAAATGTGCAATCAAACCCTGGCCCTGAGTTGCAATGCCCCCAGACTCATTCTGATTTTAAGTCTTTGTCTGGTCTCAAATGTTCATCACAATGTGCATAGTTTATTACCAAATATGGACATGGTTAGAATTTGGGTTAAATCAACAGGTGCTGATGTTATTGCAATTTCTGAAACTTGGCTGAGTAAATCTATTACTAATGAAGATATTAACATACTTGGGTACAATGTTTATCGTACTGACAGACCAAAAAAAGGCGGCGGTGAAGCTATTTATGTTAAATCAAGATTTAATACCTCTATTGTTTTGTCCCAATTTGCAAACAAATGGAATTTTTGGCCTTGAATGTTGAAATGGCAAAGTCCCTTTCTATTGCTGTTGTTTGGTGTTACAGGCCTCCTTCAGCTTCAAAAGAAGCACTATATTCAATAAAGAATCTTTTGGCTAAATTGAGTTACACTGAACTACTTATGGCTGGAGATTTGAACTGGGACTGGCTAAATGCAAGTTCTGATGAATTTAAAAGGTTTTGTTACTCAATTAATCTTATCCAGTTAGTCCACCTACCCACCAGGCCTAATCTCAAGAGTCCAGAAAAGTCCACTTTGATTGATTTTGATTTTAACAAATGTGCCTCCATAAGTTTTCTTCTCTGGTTGTCTTCTGTAATGATTTAAGTGATCATTGTGTAGTTGCTGCCTGTAGAAATACAAAAATTCCAAAAAGTAAACCACCAGTTGTTTGTAAGAGGAATCTTAAACATTTTAATGAACAAGCTTTTCATCATGCTTTGAACAAGCTTTTCATCAGCATTTCATCACCTTGTTTGACACTGCAGGAACTTCCTCTGAATCCCTGCATAGAATCCACAATGTTTTCTGGAGACCCTTTTAAATTTGCACCTTTTACTGTCCATGAAGTGCATAAGGCTCTAAAAACATTGGATCACAGAAAACCCCCTGGACCAGATTTGATGGAGCCTTAATTTTTGAAGTTGGCAGCAGATTTTATAGCAGAGCCACTTTCAATTCTTTTTAATCTTTCAATCAAAACCAAATAAATTCCGTCATTTTGGAAATCAGCTTTTGTTCGACCTTTATTAAAAGGAGGTGATCCAGCAGTTCTGTCTAATTATAGGCCAATTTCAAATTTATGTGTTTTATCGAAAATTCTGGAACCTCTTGTTTGTGATCAGCCGAAAGAGTTCCTGTACTCAAATGACATCCTCTCTAAATTTCAATCAGGCTTCAGAAAAAAGCACAGTTCAGAAACAGTTCTGTGCTTCACTTTTTTTAGATCTGTCAAAAGCTTTTGACACTGTCGACCATGCTGTTTTAAAGAACAGATTAATTTGCTCAGGATTGTCAGAGCATGCAGTTGCATGGTTCTCAAATTATCTGAATAACAGGACTCAATGCATTAAATATGAGGGTCTCTGTTCTGATTTTATTGTTGTCCACAAGGGGGTGCCACAGGGCTCAGTTTTGGGGACCCTCCTATTTATCTCGTACATCAATGACTTGGGTCAAAATGTTTGATGCTAATATGCATTTTTATGTTGATGATACAGTCATTTACTGCTATGGATCATCCCTGGCTTAGGCAATTGAAACCCTGCAGAAAGCTTTTATTGCTGTACAGCATTCACTTCTTCAGTTAAAATTAGTCCTTAATACTGAAAAAAAAAAGCTAATGTTTTCAAATTTTAAGAAGCTGCCTCAGACTGTTTCAGTATTGTCCACTCTTGAAGGGAATGTCATAGAGGTGCCATTTTTGCTATTGTATGGCCCTTTATAATTTTTATTGTATGAAATTAAACTGAGTGATCTCTGCCTATTATGCTATTATGTACACCCTATTTTATTGTAAATCTTTGTATGCAATTAGTTAACAGACTTTAATGCAATTATTTTTATTTATTTGTTTTTTAAATGCACTTAGCATTTAGCCACCCCCCTCCTCCATGCTCCTTTATTTTTGTCTGTACCCTTTTATTTCATGTCCCTTTTATTCTACCTGTGCCCATCTGCTCATTTTATATGCTCATAAAACTGTTGGACCCAGTTTACTGGTTGAGAATTTTAGTCAGTTGGCTGCAGGTTAATATTCAAAGCCACTTGAGCTCAGATATAGAGGCACTCCGAGAATTAGGCAGCAGAGATGCTTTTAGCAAGGTACACTAAAAAACTTCAGGGATGGTTGATCATTGGTGCATTGTCAACATTAACAAGATATTTAAGTTTTCAGCCCTTTTAGTTTGTCTATGCCCTTAAAAAAAAAAAAAAAAAAAAAAAAAAATCTGAGCTTTTTTGTAGCTGTGGTTTTTGTATTATATTGTGACTTTTTTCACTAGTACTTCATGAAAGTTTCATGTTTTCACTTTATTTCTGATTTTTTTTTTTTTTTTTGCAACCATGACCCTTTGTCCCCTTGTACCTTTTGTATTTTTCTGTGCACCTATTCCATTTTCTTTAACTTTCTTCTCATCTTATACATTTTTTTTTTGTTTTTTTGTTTGTTAATGCCTTATTTTTACTTTTGATATATTCAAGTTTTACTGTTGCAACTAGATCCTACTAAAGACCATATTTTCAGAGCTTGCTCTTTTCAGTCCATTTCAAATTCTTTTTTGGCTACACTGCAGCTCAGATCTACTTTGAGCTTCCTGTAGCTTCCAACTTTGCCTTGGTGTGTCAATCCCCTGGCTTTGACTTGAGCCTTGGACTCCAACTTAACCTGTTGACCTATCAGCTCTAATGTGGCCAGTTATTCATTAAGCTTCACAAGGCACACCCAAAGGGAAAAGGAAGACCAGTCATCACCCTGGTTGTGACACAAACTTCCTATCCTATGGCTTTGACTACCTGTCCTTGCCTCCTTTGTTGTCCTTTCCTCCATCTTGGGTTGCAAAGTACCTGTTGCCAACTTGGTTGCCAATGTCATCCTTGGCCTTTGGCTTAGCCTGTGTCCTCACCTACAACTAGTCCACCTGTCCATACTCAAAATCCACTGTTGGCTTGCATCCTGGTGATCTTTTCACACCATTATCTCCCTGAATTATTTTTGGAATTATCGCTGGTGTATTTCTTTGTGTTTTCTTTCTTTTTTTCTTGGTGTTTTTGAGAGTAAATAAATAAAAGCTTTAACTAGTCTTTGATTCAACATTTTTGTGGGTTAGGAGTCGGAGGGTTAGGAGTCGGAGGGTTAGGAGTCGGAGGGTTAGGAGTCGGAGGGTTAGGAGTCGGAGGGTTAGGAGTCGGAGGGTTAGGAGTCGGAGGGTTAGGAGTCGGAGGGTTAGGAGTCGGAGGGTTAGGAGTCGGAGGGTTAGGAGTCGGAGGGTTAGGAGTCGGAGGTTAGGAGTCGGAGGGTTAGGAGTCGGAGGGTTAGGAGTCGGAGGGTTAGGAGTCGGAGGGTTAGGAGTCGGAGGGTTAGGAGTCGGAGGGTTAGGAGTCGGAGGGTTAGGAGTCGGAGGGTTAGGAGTCGGAGGGTTAGGAGTCGGAGGGTTAGGAGTCGGAGGGTTAGGAGTCGGAGGGTTAGGGTTAGGGTTAGGGTTAGGGTTAGGGTTAGGGTTAGGGTTAGGGTTAGGGTTAGGGTTAGGGTTAGGGTTAGGGTTAGGGTTAGGGTTAGGGTTAGGTATATAGGTAAAAGCGAGTTTCACCCTCATTAATTCGACCCTCATTAGCATATGCGATCTGATTGGCCGAAGCTTACCTGGGTTCTTTTGAAGGGAGGTCCGACGTGCACATAAGTGGTATCGTTGGATTCAGAAATCTGTCTTCTTTCAGGTAGCGTGGATGTCTGGAAGACAGGTATATAGATAAAAGCGAGTTAGGTTAGGGTTAGGGTTAGGGTTAGGGTTAGGGTTAGGGTTAGGGTTAGGGTTAGGGTTAGGGTTAGGGTTAGGGTTAGGGTTAGGGTTAGGGTTAGGGTTAGAGTAGGGTTAGGGTTAGGTTAGGGTTAGGGTTAGGGTTAGGGTTAGGGTTAGAGTTAGGGTTAGGGTTAGGGTTAGGTTAGGGTTAGGGTTAGGGTTAGGGTTAGGGTTAGGGTTAGGGTTAGGTTATATAGATAAATGCGAAGAGTGCCTCCCCCCAAAGTGCCCCCCCCCTCTTATCTCGGGAACCGTAAGTCCCAGAGTGCTGAAACTTGGTAGGTATACTAATTAGGGGGCGGGCTTTCGAATGCACCTACTGCCGTCTCTCTAGCGCTACCAGGCGTCGAGTTATGACATTGCATCCCCTACATTTGGGTGTGACTTTTGACTTTTATGGGTGAGACTTTGACTTTTTTTGGGTGGGACTTTGACTTATTTTGGGTTGGACTTGCATTGTTTGGGACTTATATGGGTGTGACTTTTGATCTTTTATGGGTGAGAGTTTGATTTTTTTTGGGTGGGACTTTGACTTTTTTGGGGTTGGACTTGCATTGGTTGGGACTTATATGGGTGTGCCTTTTGACTTTTATGGGTGAGACTTTAACTTTTTTTTGGGTGGGACTTTGACTTTTTTTGGGTGGGACTTTGACTTTTTTTGGGTGGGACTTGTATGTGTGGGAGTTATATGGGTGTAACTTTTGATTTATATAGATGGGAATTTGACTTTTTTTGGGTGGGACTTGCATTGGTTGGGACTTATATGGGTGTGACTTTTGACTTATATGGGAGTGACTTCCATGGGTGAGACTTTGACTTTTTTTGGGTGGGACTTTGACTTATTTTGGGTGGGACTTGCATTGGTTGGGACTTATATGGGTGTGACTTTTGACTTATATGGGTGTGACTTTTATGGGTGAGACTTTGACTTTTTTTGGGTGGGACTTATATGGGTGGGAGTTTGACTTTTTTGGGTGGGACTTTTATGGTTGAGACTGCCTTTTTTTGGGTGGGACTTGCATTGGTTGGGACTTAAGTGGGTGTGACTTTTGACTTTTATAGGTGGGACTTTGACTTTTTTTGGGTTCGACTTTGACTTTTTTGGGGTGGCACTTGTATAGGTGGGACTTATATGAGTGTGACTTTTGACTTATATGGGTGGGACTTTGACTTTTTTGGGGTGGGACTTTTATTGGTGGGACTTATATAAGTGTGACTTTTGACTTATATGGGTGGGACTTTGACTTTTTAGGGGTGGGACTTGCATTAGTTGGGACTTAGGTGGGTGTGACTTTTGACTTATATGGGTGGGACTTTGACTTTTTAGGGGTGGGACTTGCATTAGTTGGGACTTAGGTGGGTGTGACTTTTGACTTATAGGGGTGGGACTTTGACTTTTTTGGGTAGGTTAGGGTTAGATGGAGGAGTTAGGGTTAGGGTTAGGGTTAGGGTTAGGGTTAGGGTTAGGGTTAGGGTTAGGGTTAGGGTTAGGGTTAGGGTTAGGGTTAGGGTTAGGGTTAGGGTTAGGGTTAGGGTTAGGGTTAGGGTTAGGGTTAGGGTTAGGGTTAGGGTTAGGGTTAGGGTTAGGGTTAGGGTTAGGGTTAGGGTTAGGGTTAGGGTTAGGGTTAGGGTGCGAAGAGTGCCTCCCCCCAAAGTGCCCCCCCCCTCTTATCTCGGGAACCGTAAGTCCCAGAGTGCTGAAACTTGGTAGGTATACTAATTAGGGGGCGGGCTTTCGAATGCACCTACTGCCGTCTCTCTAGCGCTACCAGGCGTCGAGTTATGACATTGCATCCCCTACATTTGGGTGTGACTTTTGACTTTTATGGGTGAGACTTTGACTTTTTTTGGGTGGGACTTTGACTTATTTTGGGTTGGACTTGCATTGTTTGGGACTTATATGGGTGTGACTTTTGATCTTTTATGGGTGAGAGTTTGATTTTTTTTGGGTGGGACTTTGACTTTTTTGGGGTTGGACTTGCATTGGTTGGGACTTATATGGGTGTGCCTTTTGACTTTTATGGGTGAGACTTTAACTTTTTTTTGGGTGGGACTTTGACTTTTTTTGGGTGGGACTTTGACTTTTTTTGGGTGGGACTTGTATGTGTGGGAGTTATATGGGTGTAACTTTTGATTTATATAGATGGGAATTTGACTTTTTTTGGGTGGGACTTGCATTGGTTGGGACTTATATGGGTGTGACTTTTGACTTATATGGGAGTGACTTCCATGGGTGAGACTTTGACTTTTTTTGGGTGGGACTTTGACTTATTTTGGGTGGGACTTGCATTGGTTGGGACTTATATGGGTGTGACTTTTGACTTATATGGGTGTGACTTTTATGGGTGAGACTTTGACTTTTTTTGGGTGGGACTTATATGGGTGGGAGTTTGACTTTTTTGGGTGGGACTTTTATGGTTGAGACTGCCTTTTTTTGGGTGGGACTTGCATTGGTTGGGACTTAAGTGGGTGTGACTTTTGACTTTTATAGGTGGGACTTTGACTTTTTTTGGGTTCGACTTTGACTTTTTTGGGGTGGCACTTGTATAGGTGGGACTTATATGAGTGTGACTTTTGACTTATATGGGTGGGACTTTGACTTTTTTGGGGTGGGACTTTTATTGGTGGGACTTATATAAGTGTGACTTTTGACTTATATGGGTGGGACTTTGACTTTTTAGGGGTGGGACTTGCATTAGTTGGGACTTAGGTGGGTGTGACTTTTGACTTATATGGGTGGGACTTTGACTTTTTAGGGGTGGGACTTGCATTAGTTGGGACTTAGGTGGGTGTGACTTTTGACTTATAGGGGTGGGACTTTGACTTTTTTGGGTTAGGGTTAGGTTAGGGTTAGGGTTAGGGTTAGGGTTAGGGTTAGGGTTAGGGTTAGGGTTAGGGTTAGGGTTAGGGTTAGGGTTAGGGTTAGGGTTAGGGTTACAACAGCTCCCCCCAACCTAGAACCCGTCTAGGAAGGTTTGGAATAGGGAGACCGAGGTAGTGCACTGGCCGACGCCTGTTAGACTATACCACCCTCCTGACTCGGAGCCTCTCCTATATGGGCATTGGGCCTATAAAGCTATAAGTAGTACCCGATTAGATCTTAGTTGATCAGAAAAAACCACCACCCTAGGGTAATACACCCAAGGGTTTTATTAAATCGGGTCCATCTTACACCGGGCTATTCTGGGTAGGGTTACTTTGTACGGGTTTAGATCCCTACTGATCTAAGGGCTACAAACACTAGGTTTTACAAATCCCACCGGACTACTCAGATCTATGCCAAGTCCAAAAATTAATTCATAAGGCTACAAGCAGTATCCGATTAGATCTAAACTGATCAGAAAAAACCACCAACCTAGGGTAATGCCCCCAAGGGCTTACTAGATCAGGTCCAAGCTACTCTGGGTAGGGTTAGGGTATGAGTAGGTATGGGTTTAGATCCCTTATTTGATCTAAGAGCTACAAACACTATGTTTTACAAATCCCACCGGACTACTCAGATCTATGCCCAATCCAAGAATTAACTCTGTTACCCAAAAGACACATCGTCAGTGGTGTACCTCAGGATCATTGGGTGTTTCGGCTCTTTAAACACCAGACACCCTCCTCTGAGGCGGCCCGCCAGGGTGATCAATCCCGGCGTGTGTCCTCCCTCCATCCCAGTACTGCCCAACCCAAAAACCGCTACCATTTAACCAAAACTACCACCATTTAAACAAAACTACCACCATTTAACCAAATCCAACCCCAACACCTCAACCAACCTAGAATAACCCTCTGATGCTAGTCATCGATAGAAGATTGGATCCCACTCTGCGTGCTGTCCAAGTGGACCCAGAGCGGTCCGTCACTTACCTTCCACAGTGCCCCTTCGTTAACACCGCAAGGTCTCCGAGGCACTGCTCGAGGTTCATATTGGCGGGTACCTAAGCACCAAGCTTCTACCAATAATCCCCCCTAGGAACCACCCAACCTTATCCAGACATCACACACTTACCGCGCAACCGTAAAGGCGAATGATTCCTAACCATCTCCCACATTCTCAAGCCTCCTATCTATCTGCACCACTTCTCACACCCATGGTGAACCCAATTAACTCTTTACCCACAATCCTTTGCAACCTTTCTTCGACCTATTTCTACTTCCCACCAGTATCTGACAAATCGACGAATTCTCCTCAATCACCCATTCGCTTGTTGCCCTGACCAATCACAATCTCAATTTTCCCTCACCATCTTACCGTTCACCAGCACCTTAACCTAACCTCCCTCCCAACATCAACCTAATGCTGATCGTCCTCCAGACCAAAACTGGTCCTGGTGCCGGGCTCGACCTCGGGACTCCTTGCTCCCGAGCCGCCCTCACTGACCACCATACCAACCATCCAGTTCCCTCCACCCCCTACTCCTAGAACTATGAACCTCCTCAACCCAGTTATATTGCTACAAGAAAATATTCCTTGCTCCACGCTGAACTCAGGTCCCTCGAACCACCATCGGGTCTCCTCTCCCTCTGCTTCCCAAACCATTACTTTAACCACTACACCATCCCAACTCTTTTATTCAATCCTCCTCCACACACCTATATTGTTATGGACCACCATTTCTACAAGAAAATATTCCCTGCTCCATGTCGGTCTCGAACTCGGGTCCCTCTGCTTCCCAAACCATTACTTTAACCACTACACCATCCCAACTCTTTTATTCAATCCTCCTCCACACACCTATATTGTTATGGACCACCATTTCTACAAGAAAATATTCCCTGCTCCATGTCGGTCTCGAACTCGGGTCCCTCTGCTTCCCAAACCATTACTTTAACCACTACACTAACCCCAGATGCTCCATCATCTAGAATCCGGGCTATTCCTATGAGGGTTAGGTTTAGGCAATGTGCAGGTACAGGGATAGCCCAGTTATCTCCAGTGACGGTTAGGTTTAGGTATAAATCGCCGGTGTTTCTTTATCTAGAATCCGGGCTATTCCTATGAGGGTTAGGTTTAGGCAATGTGCAGGTACAGGGATAGCCCAGTTATCTCCAGTGACGGTTAGGTTTAGGTATAAATCGCCGGTGTTTCTTTATCTAGAATCCGGGCTATTCCTATGAGGGTTAGGTTTAGGCAATGTGCAGGTACAGGGATAGCCCAGTTATCTCCAGTGACGGTTAGGTTTAGGTATAAATCGCCGGTGTTTCTTTATCTAGAATCCGGGCTATTCCTATGAGGGTTAGGGTTAGGGTTAGGGTTAGGGTTAGGGTTAGGGTTAGGGTTAGGGTTAGGGTTAGGGTTAGGGTTAGGGTTAGGGTTAGGGTTAGGGTTAGGGTTAGGGTTAGGGTTAGGGTTAGGGTTAGGGTTAGGGTTAGGGTTAGGGTTAGGGTTAGGGTTAGGGTTAGGGTTAGGGTTAGGGTTAGGAAGTTAGGGTTTGGAGGGAGACCGAGGTTACTGGCCGACGCCTTTAGACTATACCACCCTCCTGGGAGCCTTAGGGTTGGGCCTATAAAGCTTAAGTAGTACCCGATTAGATCTTAGTTGATCAGAAAAAACCACCACCCTAGGGTTAGGGTTATTAGGGTTCTTACACCGGGCTATTCTGGGTAGGGTTACTTTGTACGGGTTAGATTTGATTAAGGGTTAGGGTTAGGGTTAGGGTTAGGTTAGGGTTAGGGTTAGGGTTAGGGTTAGGGTTAGGGTTAGGGTTAGGGTTAGGGTTAGGGTTAGGGTTAGGGTTAGGGTTAGGGTTAGGGTTAGGGTTAGGGTTAGGGTTAGGGTTAGGGTTAGGGTTAGGGTTAGGGTTAGGGTTAGGGTTAGGGTTAGGGTTAGGGTTAGGGTTAGGGTTAGGGTTAGGGTTAGGGTTAGGGTTAGGGTTAGGGTTAGGGTTAGGGTTAGGGTTAGGGTTAGATAAATTAGCGAAGAGTGCCTCCCCCCAAAGTGCCCCCCCCCCTTATCTCGGGAACCGTAAGTCCCAGAGTGCTGAAACTTGGTAGGTATACTAATTAGGGGGCGGGCTTTCGAATGCACCTACTGCCGTCTCTCTAGCGCCACCAGGCGTCGAGTTATGACATTGCATCCCCTACATTTGGGTGTGACTTTTGACTTTTATGGGTGAGACTTTGACTTTTTTTGGGTGGGACTTTGACTTATTTTGGGTTGGACTTGCATTGTTTGGGACTTATATGGGTGTGACTTTTGACTTTTATGGGTGAGAGTTTGATTTTTTTTGGGTGGGACTTTGACTTTTTTGGGGTTGGACTTGCATTGGTTGGGACTTATATGGGTGTGCCTTTTGACTTTTATGGGTGAGACTTTAACTTTTTTTTGGGTGGGACTTTGACTTTTTTTGGGTGGGACTTGTATGTGTGGGAGTTATATGGGTGTAACTTTTGATTTATATAGATGGGAATTTGACTTATTTTGGGTGGGACTTGCATTGGTTGGGACTTATATGGGTGTGACTTTTGTGACTTCCATGGGTGAGACTTTGACTTTTTTTGGGTGGGACTTTGACTTATTTTGGGTGGGACTTGCATTGGTTGGGACTTATATGGGTGTGACTTTTGACTTATATGGGTGTGACTTTTATGGGTGAGACTTTGACTTTTTTTGGGTGGGACTTATATGGGTGGGAGTTTGACTTTTTTGGGTGGGACTTTTATGGTTGAGACTGCCTTTTTTTGGGTGGGACTTGCATTGGTTGGGACTTAAGTGGGTGTGACTTTTGACTTTTATAGGTGGGACTTTGACTTTTTTTGGGTTCGACTTTGACTTTTTTGGGGTGGCACTTGTATAGGTGGGACTTATATGAGTGTGACTTTTGACTTATATGGGTGGGACTTTGACTTTTTTGGGGTGGGACTTTTATTGGTGGGACTTATATAAGTGTGACTTTTGACTTATATGGGTGGGACTTTGACTTTTTAGGGGTGGGACTTGCATTAGTTGGGACTTAGGTGGGTGTGACTTTTGACTTATATGGGTGGGACTTTGACTTTTTAGGGGTGGGACTTGCATTAGTTGGGACTTAGGTGGGTGTGACTTTTGACTTATAGGGGTGGGACTTTGACTTTTTTGGGTTAGGGTTAGGTTAGGGTTAGGGTTAGGGTTAGGGTTAGGGTTAGGGTTAGGGTTAGGGTTAGGGTTAGGGTTAGGGTTAAATACAACAGCTCCCCCCAACCTAGAACCCGTCTAGGAAGGTTTGGAATAGGGAGACCGAGGTAGTGCACTGGCCGACGCCTGTTAGACTATACCACCCTCCTGACTCGGAGCCTCTCCTATATGGGCATTGGGCCTATAAAGCTATAAGTAGTACCCGATTAGATCTTAGTTGATCAGAAAAAACCACCACCCTAGGGTAATACACCCAAGGGTTTTATTAAATCGGGTCCATCTTACACCGGGCTATTCTGGGTAGGGTTACTTTGT